>NC_079195.1:49661037-49686037 GCF_029499605.1 Hyla sarda
AGGTAGTGATTCCAGCGGTCCTATTCTACAGCGCGGGGCTGAAATCTTATCCAAACTCTGAGTTTACAAGGTTAACAATTGGGCAAAAGAGTAATAGCAAAAGAGCTACAAAGTCTGTTTTGGAACAATCACTCTTTCTTTTGCGGAGGCTGAGAAAGGAAATGATGTAGAAAAGGAGCATAAAGGCTTCGAAAATTTTTTTCAAAAACAATTGAAAATCGGTATACCATTCTTCTGGTGTAACCTGAATTCATCCCCTTGTTCTTTGAACTGATAGCTCCTACCCCTAAGGCAGTATATACCATTTCTTTGTAAGCAAAGTAAAAAGAAAAAAATTGTCACTCCCCCCCCCCCCCCCTTCCTTTCCATCCAAGTATGACTTTGGGTATAGAAACATTTATTTAAAACTGTGCTGATGGGATGGGCACTTGATGGAATCATTAATGTGTAGTTTAATGTTTATGTCAGTATATTCATCTCTGTCCTTACTTACCGAGGTATTTGCATATTTAATTGATCAATATGCTCTGTGTTCCTCTTGCACATCTGCCAAGCTGGTCCCATCCCCTTATTCTGCTCATTTCTCAAAATGACAGCTTGCTGCCTGCTGTACTCCCAGCACTCTTCATTCAGCAGCCTCTACAGAGGCCTAGCACTAAAACAACTCCTGCCTCTTATCCTTACACTAGATCTATTAATGTCCCATCGCATGATAAAGTGTGGCATTAAGGAAAATGGGAGGAAAGAAAAAAGTTAGTCAGACAGATTTTCCACATGGCTAAACGTCACACTGTAGGGAGCAACATGTACGTTATTGTGTCACACTTAGCATCTGTCATTGTCGTAGGCTCCTGCTTCCTCGCAGCCTTGAATCGTGGCCCCTTATCAGTAGCACGTCAGAAATGCACACAGACTTCTCCTCCCCTCTTAATCTTTTATTAAGAGCTACACTGTGAGTGCTACTGATAGCAAATGGCGCACTACTTCATCATTCATAAATCCACGTCAACGTCAATAAAGTCACCGCTTGACGGAAATCAAAAGTAACATGGATATCTGCCAATAAGTATACCTCGCACCTCCTAAATAATTCACTGGCAAGGATGCCGGTATCATCTAGTAAAACATTTTCAAGGCAGACACTGGCTGCATTTGAAATGTATTTGTAGAAAATGACTAATATGTAGACGTCTCACCAGGTGCATCACTATTGGGACCCTAAGGATGTTTGAAAATGGTAAAATGAAGGTATCTTGGTTCAATTCCTTTGTCTTTCATTATTGAGAAATTAAAAAGGCCAAAAATATATGGAATATATCCATATAGAGTATAAATGTTATTGCTCCCCAAAAAGTTTAGAACATACTACATAAGGCTTATACTTGGCTAAGAATCCTTGATCACAGAGGACCTGATGATGATCACAAGTCAGCTCTGCTCTGGTATACATTGGAGAAAGTACAAAATATTATTTTAAAGTTGCCAAAATGGGAATGGAATGTCTTGGGAGTTAGGTCCGACCAAGGGAAATATCTATGGGAAGATTGGATGTTCATCCCAAAAAGATGTCTCCATATACTACTAGGTCTCTTCAAATAAAATCACCACCCACTCAGAACTCCCAAACTCAATTTCTTAAGGATTTAAGGTGACCATACAGCTGTTGACCACAGTCATTCGATCAATAGCTATCTCTTCTGATCTCCCCAGGAAGGTTCTGCTGTGCCAAACCTTCATGTGGTAAGCCACTACTGGACAGATCTGGTGGTGGTTTAGCCCTCTGAGAACAAAAAGGGATTGGACAACTAAAATCAAACATGCCACATTATTATCTAACCCAACATCAGTTGTCAAAGGGTTAGGAGGCCTCCATACAGTTTAGGCCGTTAACTGGACTAACATACACTTAAGTGTATGGACCCCTTAACTGGAATTTCAAAATATGTTGGTGTCATAAAACACCAGGAATCATTGAAAACATTTGCGATTTCAGCTGTTTCACCTTGTGCTTACACTAGTTACATATATACAAAGGGTCAAACAGAATAATGTCTTTTCTAGCACCAACAAGGTGGCCATAGATGTCCCCAAAAATATGGTCAACTTGACCAAGAGCAGTCGTGTAAACAACCAGACCAGCAATGGTGTAAAACTAACTAGTTGGTTTGTCAGTCAGTAAAACATTATCCAATATTTATAATTTTCTTTTGGAACACTCTTGCTATGGTCAGTTGTCTTGACATCCATGGCCACCTAGAACTATCCATAAGATCCCGTTCAGACCAGGCTCTTAGGGAAGGAAGTCTTCCTATTATCAGTGTCTGGTTATCAATCGCTCATAACTTTTCTTTTTCCTCAGCGCTGCCTTCAACAGTTGTCTTGTTTTTATCCCCCTTCTCCTTCCATTTGATTGATGTTTCCGCGCGAGCTGTCATTAGTTAAATTAATTTGCCTTCAAAAGACAGTAGAATAGGGTCCACAAAGACAAATCTTAGGAGACCATAAAAATAGACTATAATTTAGAAGAAATTCCAATGTGTTCTTTTCTCCTGTCATCACTGCCGAGAAACACTTTAATTTGATACAAATTTCTCTGGAGAAACTTTAAATTAACTTTAGATTTAGCTGTGTTTGAGGGATGGCAAGCGAAAGTTAACAAATAAAAGACACTGTTTGCTGACTCCACAGTTTCTAGGTTCCCGCTTGTATAAGTTCTTTTTATTTTCACTCAGGCTAAATAAATGCCAATATTCACCTCTAAAGAGTCATCAGAAAGTTATTCCCTCGGGATATAAAAAAAAAAGATACTCCTCTCATCTTCCATCCAAACAGTGTCACACAAACTTAAAAGACTTTGTAAATGTGATACAGAAGGAATATCTGCCTATGTGGATTCCACATCTCCTTCTCTAGGTGAGAGGTCTTCTCTTAAAATGGCAATAGGCATGTATATTTAAATAGGTCATGCTTAAAAGCCAATATGCAAACCAACTTTCCTTTGCATACATTACCTATACAGTAACCGACAATACCATTCACAGCTCCTGGTTCTCTATTAATGAGCGTTCATTAATTTCCCTGTCAAAATAGTGCACAATATTGTGAATTGTGAACACCGTAATCTACTGTGACAGCGATGAAGCTGTAATTACTGCAAGTGATGCAATGGAGGTCAGGTGAGAGAGTAATATATAGGACACCTTTCTATGCCAGAGTTAACTAATATCATTTAGATCTATCTACAACAGAAAATAAATTAACCCCTGAAGGACACACGCATAGAAGCTGAAGACGAGCTACCAGCAGGGGATCTAACATGTACTAGCATTGTCTAAGCTGAAGAATCGTTACTTTGTATACAAAAAAGAAGGTTGCAGCAGCACTCTTGGTCAAAAATGAAGGCTACTTGCGCACTTTTTGATCAAAACGTGTCAGCCTCACTTCGTTAGTTTGTGACACATAGAGGGCAAGGGTGTATATACAGGTAATGGATTAAAATCCAGTCTTTGTGATCATGTATATAGCACACTAACGTAGAGATTTAGGGATTTAGGGCATAGCAATACCACTATGGATTCTTTAAAGAAGTTGGACCAAATTACAGCCATCAACATTTATCAACTATATATCAGTGATAAGTTTATACTTACCGGGGGGGGGGTCCTACCACTGGGAATGGAGCAGTACTGGTCAGGCATCAAAACTCCATTAAAATGGTGGACTCTAGACCCTGGCTCTTGAGAAAGTGGTCAGACCCCCAGTGATCATACATTGATCACCTATCCTTCTACGCAAAGGCTAAATAAAAATTCAACTTTTTGTGATGTTTTGTTTGATATTGTACAAATTATTTTTTAAACTAAAAGGCAGTTAATGAAGGTTTTAAGATATTTTATCCTGACTTTAGCTTAAAAGTACCTTTATGATCATTTGTCATTTGTTTATCGATACAATGGGCCTCATTTACTAAGCTGAAACCGACCAGTTTTTGTCTGGTTATTTTGTCTGAGACATGTCTGCGCCAGTGTGCGCCAGTGTGCGCCTGAAAAACCCGACAAACCCGAAAAGGGGCGTGGTCTGTCACAAAGGGGCGTGGTCAGTCAAAAGGGGCGTGGTTTCGCAACCCGACCGATTTACTATGGAATTCACAGAAAATCCTGTGGGTAAATGGCTTGAAATATCGACCTAGGAAAAGCTGGTCAGAAAATTTTACCGACTTTTCCCAATAGTGAATAGAGAGGAATCCTGCAACTTTTCCCACTAGTAAAAACCCGACACTCTTAGTAAATGAGGCCCAATTAGTATGGTAGGTAATGGTGGGATAACCCTTTTAAACATGCTAAACCAGAAATAGGTCCATCATTAAAGTGAAATGGTGGTAAGGTATTAAAGAGTTGTATACTTGAGAATATTTTTTGGGGCACCTTGTCAAGAAGAACATATGTTTACCAAATTTGCACCCATAAAGCCATAGGAATAACAAAGCTATATAAACAGTCAACAAGCAATCAGATAGGACCAGAATATGATTCTAGTCTCCCAGCCAATGATCCCATTGGAGAACTCAACTAGTGGAGAACAGTCAACCAATCCCTATTCTAAAATGGCTGCCAACAGGGAACAATGGATGTAGCATTTAACCACATATGGAACAACATACACTTGTTCTATTCCAATCAATTCCCTCATTACCAATCAGTTGTAGTCAACTCAGCAGAAAGCGGCAGCAGTTTGAAGCTACGGTTCTCTACTGTGGCCATTTTTGTTTTGTTTTTTGCAATGTTTTCGCACCACGGTGTCCAATTTATTTCCTATTACAACTACTAATAACCCAATAAGCTGGCGGAGTTGGAACGTCCATGGCACTTAGATTTCACTGCTCTGTACTACACAGTTTACAAAAGGCTTTGCTATGTTAAAAAATACTTGTATTTTAGTTCTAATTGCCCGGCTTTTGACTCACGCAACATTTCTTTGTGTTGAAAGCAACACGGTGATTTATCCTCATTATTGTGTAAATAGGTTTCGGCAGTTCTCAGTAAATAAAACAAAGACTGACAGGAGGAGAAGAGGGAATTTGCTTTCCTACCAATTAGAGTAGCCTCAGGCAGTACTTTTAAGAGGAGATAAATCCTGCAAATCGCTAAAATGATCCTGTCACATGCACCAAATATTAAAATCTCACAGCGGCGCACTTCATACAGTTTGCTTTAGTTTAATGAGTCGGGGTGGGCTTCGTCATGAGGCTTGCTTCTCACAGTTGGGGACCGTTGATTGACAGCTGAGATCTTGCCCAACTGCAGCTTCCTAACCAGTAGGACCAGATGGAAAAATCACAATTCATGTTTAATATGCAGGATTTTTTTTCTTCTTCCGCTAAGCAAAATTCCCAAACTGTCTCTTCACCTCCTAGCTGTAAAAAATCCTTGCCACAAAACATAGCAATATTTTTACTCAGGTAACCCCTGCGGCTGTGTTCTCCGTAGTGTCAGCAAGTTGTTTCAAGATTAATACGATATGAGAAAACGGAAAATCAACGCTCATAATAAAGAAAGAGAAAAGGCAGTAGGGTAACCGCGTGAAGCAGTGAATTCTTAAACGGGTACAAACTGTTCCGAATACTGGAGCCGGGAGCTCGTGACGTCATTGCCCCGCCCCCTCATGATGTCACGCCCCACCCCCTCAATGCAAGTCTATGGGAGGGGGCGTGATGGCTGTCATGCCCCCTCCCCTAGACTTGCATTGAGGGGGCGGGTGTGACATCATGAGGGGGCGGGGCTATGACATCACAAGCTCCAGGCTCCGACTTCAGCATTCGCAACGGTTTGTTCCAAACACTGAGCAGCAGAGTACCCCTTTAAAGGATGGGGTAGCCCTAAATATTTCCAACATTTCTTCACCTTACAAGTAATTGCTGCAAGTAAGTCATTTTTATGGAAAATTATTCCAATAACTCCAATGCTATGGCCACCTTTACATATGTCCTAGAATTAATCACATTAATTTTAATGGGACAGTTCACAGTTATCCTGCACTTCAATCTGGACACAGGATCGCTGGATATATGTGAACCCGGCCTAACACACCTTTGTAGTAACCAAAAACTGAAACCAAAGAAAGTCACCAAGAATATTGCGTATTATTTTAGTTTTTGTTCTATTACTACTAAAGACCACCATAGACAGTCAGCAGGAACCAAGAGATTTTAGATGGATCTGTCAATTATCTTATGTGTATGGGTGCCTACCGACAAATCATGTTGGAAGAAAGAATTTTAAATTTCAATGCCTAACACTTTTTTTCTCCCTAGAGATAATCCCCGCCAAAAGTTACTGGCAGCGGCTTACTCTGTTTTTTCTTTTCAAGAACACATGCTCACTCAGCCATACTGAGCGGGCATGTGTATGGGGTCAGGGGACATAGCTGTTGAAGTTGTATGGACACCTTAATTACAATAGTATAATTTTTGACATTATTTCATGACCAAAATTGGGAAGTCCCCTCCAAAAGATTTTGTAGGGAAAAGGGAGCAAATGTGCCCAGAGGAAAGGCTGTAGAGTCTTCTCACTTCTTGGGAGAGCTAATTCTAGGTTTGGTGGCCATGGATCCATTTAGTAATAGAGAGAGCCTAGCCCTATCCTAAGACCCATGACAGTATTCATAGAAGTATTCTGGACTCCACAACTGGAACATCAACCTTTCCTTTAAGCGAATGCCATAATGAGCTTGTAATCATAAACTCTGAGTGCAGCTGCGAGTCCTTTTATTGTGTAGGCTTAACGTATCCTATTTTCAACAATTACCTTTTCTTCTTCGCAGCCACAGACAACTTTTACACAGTGACATTTATACTTCATATATGGAGCAATGATCGCTGCCTTGTTACTGCATTTTTGTTCTATGCTTTATGAGGGTGGAACTTAATGTGTGACAGGAACCCAAGTAACCCGAGACCCGAGGTCAGTCATGTATTAAAACAAAACAAGACACACATGGCTTCTGCAGGGCAAGAAATCATGCAAGAATGAGAGTCTTAGACAGAGCAAGGGGAAAAAAAGTCTACCTAACAGCTGCAATTATAGCGCTGGTTATATGAGTCAATCCATTACCGCACATGGGCCTGACAAATTACCATAAATGCCAAACTAGAACAACAGTGAAGTAATTTAGCCTCGTACCGGACAGTTTGAAAGTTACTGTACATAGATTTATAGGCCGGCACCTAATTTATTCTGAAATTGTTGTAATATATCTTCATACATAAGGTAGCATTTAAAATGTTATATGGCTTAACCAATGTGGTTTTCTGAAAGTCAATAATCAAAAGGGCCTTTTTGACCGTGTTTGCTGAGAAAATATTTACAGTGCCAGTGCAGTTATCCTAAATTGTTGAATTAATAATATACTTAATTGCTGCCTTGTTTCATTTACAAGAGGCATCGGCTATACCAGGGCATTGACAGGACTTTGTTTGGATTTTAATGTACTTTTTTTTATATCGCCAGGTTATAACATCATTCTAAGCTAGTGCGGTAATGAGGGTGGTATTGTAAAACAGGGCCCCATGCGATGGAATGAATAAATAATGCCGTAAAACTACTATAATTTGGCAACCGTTCATTTACAGTTCTCACTCATCAACAATTCTGCCCAAAAAATAAAATCCCATAATCTTTTGGTCCTGATTCTCACACAAATCTAAGAGTTTCTTCAACTTCAACGATACAATGAAGGTGCTGATAAGGAATCATCCCACACCATGCCATGCCAGATTATTGGACAAATGGAATGATATAATTTATTATAAAATAGCACTCCTAGTGGTAAACAGAGGTACTATTATAAAAGAGTACTTAGTGTACGGGCATACCTGTTGTATTAGTGTATTACGAACTGTTGATCATAAAACATTCATGTTCATACCCAAAGCTTTATTCATACATCATGGTTTCTGTTTCTAATGAGTTCTAGAGGGAAGGTTGTTTTGTCTTGGTGAAGACTGTGAGCGGGTGTAGGATGTCTTATAGGTCAGGCAATGCTTCTTGGGAAAAGGTATGTAAATTAGCTGTCCTCCAGAAACTGTTTTTAATGCCACCATTTGGAGATAGTTTTCCTGTAAGTCAAAGTCTGACTCACTAAAGCCTCGGAACATGATTTGAAATTTAAGCCAAGTCTGAATCTCATCTGAAAGGAGGACTTGCCCATCTGTAGATATCTATTTCAGAGTTCTTGCCCCGTGTCAGTATAGTCCAGGGAAGATAAATTTTACATAATCAAGAAAATTCTAAACCATCCCCTTGACTTATAATGGGGCTCATCAGGTTTCTACTGGGGTTCCAGTATTTTTGATGGCTAGATTAACACTACAGACCCCAAAAACACCAGTAACACCAATCTGGTCATTCGTTGAAATTGTAAATTATGGCTTGAAATGATGGGTGCGCAGCTGTCTGAATAAACCACACATGGTAAGACACTGGTTGATAACATTCTTCCAACACATCATTGGATGATACACTGCAGTCTGACAGATGTTGGTGTGACCTGATGTAAAAAATGCTACATTTCCTGATTTTACACTTCTCCCCATTTTCTGTATTGATTCTGTAATGGTAAGTTAGGTCCAGATGGTTTATAGCCTCACTTGTGCCTGGTCAAAGGGGGTGGGGATCAATACAAGCGTCATGTGGTTGTCTAGAAAATTCCATACTCATTTACCAGAAGGCCAGATAACTATCAGATCAATGTCAACAGATGACCGCTCATCATTATAACTCAGAGGCCGACAAATTGGGACATCAGGACAACTGGAAGACATGAGGAACATTCTAGGAAAAGACAACCCCAAATCAACTTCATTGGAACATATACAAATAATGTATAACTACATTATAAAAGAGAGTTTTAGGTAGTCTTGAGTGTTCCTAGAAGAACTTAACATGAATCTATGTTTGGTTTCTGAATTCATTCATTGACTTATTCAAGCCAAGACTCCATGTCGTAGCTTCCAACTCATTTCTTAATTTCCCTACAAAACTCATTGAGGTGTATGTTTGGGTGCATGACTTTATATTCGAAGAAAGGCTTCATATAGCTGGAAGATTTATTGAATATGTCTCATCCCATAGCAGCTCGGGGCCTGAAGGTTGACTTTCGTGCACATATACTCATTTAGTCTCTATTAATTAGGTCCACTAAGTATGGGAGATATAGTTTTACTATTCACAGCTCCCTGGCAATGTCTGAACGATAAAATAATTTGAAATGAAAGATTCTGCATTCCTGAATAGACTTAGCCATACAACATATTAGAATATAAACCAGCCTTAGAATATGTAAGCAATTCCCTGCCAAATACAAGCAGCATTTCCCCAGATTATAATTTACACTGTATTAACTGTCAGGAGTACTTTTGAGAAATATAGATAACAATTCAGCAGCAATCGATAGGGAGTGACAGCTGATTTTAAAGCTTAATACAAGACAAGGAAGAAAATGACCAGGGTATCAACTCTGGAGGAATAAATTTGTTTTGTATTTGATTTTTGTGTTAAATTTATTACAGACTGGAATGGCTTTCCTTGTGCAATAGGAGAAACAAGATTGTATCGTAACATCTGTCTCCTGCAGTTTTCTCAATGATACTTATTCTCAATAATACCCTTTATCAGAGCAGCAAATTATAGAAATAAACTGTCACCAGTTGTGTTGCGTATGTAGCAGAATTGGCATGTTAGGAGTTGGCATAGATCATCTTTTCTTCTGTATCTTGGCTATGGCATTAAACTAAATGAATCCCATTCATGACAACCGGCCCAATTTCATATCACTGAGCCTAGTCAACAGGAAATGTATGAAAATGCAATGGTAGAGTCCATGGTGGAGTCCATTGTAGGAAATGGTCAACCATATAGTCACATCTTAAAGGTAGTACCTAAATATAAGGACAGTGTTAATAGTTCTTAGAGGTTATGGAAAAATGACAGATGTCTGTGGGGGGAAAAATGCAAATTGTAACAGATATAGTAAACAAAAAGTATGTTGACAATTTTTGCCATATAGTAATGTAGGGAACCATTAGATTGGATGTGCCAACCTGTCAATGCTCTTACTAATTCATTATATGAAATGGGCTGTCCTTAAGGAGACATTGATGGCATACTGCTTGGATATAGGATCAATGTCCAATGGACAATTGTTGGACTAATGCTGGTCACTATACCAAGTGGCACTAAGAAAATACCATGCCACTTTGTCTCTTGTTGTTCCTGCTTGGCTTTGCCAGGTGGCTTCACTGTTGTCCCAGAGACACTGGCCAACCATACAGTTATCCAAAAAAAAAAGCTTATTGGAACCAACAAAGGACATGGGGCACATGTTTTCCTATAGCTATGGTCACTTTCTTTTAGTGATCAGTGTAGGTCTATACTGTCTTTCTTGAGACACCTGTTTAAAACTATGCACTCTTACTTTATTGTTCATCTATCATGCATATAGATTTACATAACTAATATCATCCTACACAATCACCACAAAGAGCGTGTACAAGTAGCCTTATGTCCCTGGCCAGTTTCACTTGACTAAAATATGTCAATACATCTAGAAAATGAGATGAAAGAAAGAAAAAGAAAAACACAGAAAGTTGCCAGACACAACGCCAGTGATGGGGAAGAAGAAAAAACTCCCCAGAGTTGGACTTTTAACACAGGTTTAATTGAGGGTTCTCATGGCTAGGAATAGAGCGCGGCAGATCATTGCGTTTCACAAACACAATGGAGTGACCAGAAATGAAATGCTGAAACTCTCCACAGTTCAAACTTATCCATACTTCTCACTTATGACATGATTGATTTTCCTTCAGAGTCCTCAAGTACAGGATTGTCTTCCTTTTTTTTTCTGTGTGGTAACAGCTAATGCATATAGCCTTGGCCTGTCTCCGAATGGCAGGAAACTGACATGTGAAAGAGCAACTGAAATGAATACGGATGAAATTTGAAAGTGCAATTTTCCATCTGTCAATCACGTCTTAAAGATGCGCGTTAAGTACCAATCAAAAACATCCTTGGTGAGGTCATCTTCATTTGCCCCTTTTAAAAGGAAAGGCAATGACTGTCCACATCTCCCTGGGTTTTAGTTATATTCTACATTATCTACCGTATAACTTTAAAATGTTTTAAAAAATTGTCCTTTGTTTTTTTGTTTTTTTTTTTATACACTTAATTACACAACATTGCATTTTCAATATCTAAACGGTTTTGTTATACAATAGTTCTGTTTTCTATTTATAAATATTTATGTATTTAATTATAAAGTTGATTTATTTACTTGCATAGCGGAAAACTTATTACTATTGAATGAATTAAAAGATTTTTAGTGTAATACTATTTTATAAAGATGTTTTACAAAAATATGCATTAGCGATTTATATATATAAAAAAAAATATATATATATATATTTATATATATATATATATATATATATATATATATATATATATACACTGCTCAAAAAAATAAAGGGAACACTTAAACAACACAATCACACTTCTGTGAAATCACACTGTCCACTCAGGAAGCAACACTGATTGACAATCAATTTCACATGCTGTTGTGCAAATGGAACAGACAACAGGTGGAAATTATAGGCAATTAGCAAGACTCCCCCATAAAAGGAGTGGTTCTGCAGGTGGTGACCACAGACCACTTCCCAGTTCCTATGCGTCCTGGCTGATGTTTTGGTCACTGTTGAATGCTGGCGGTGCTTTCACTCTAGTGGTAGCATGAGACAGAGTCTACAACCCATAACAGTGGCTCAGATAGTGCAGCTTATCCAGGATGGCACATCAATGCGAGCTGTGGCAAGAAGGTTTGCTGTGTCTGTCAGCATAGTGTCCAGAGCACGGAGGGGCTACCAGAAGACAGGCCAGTACATCAGGAGATGTGGAGGAGGCCGTAGGAGGGCAACAACCCAGCAGCAGGACCGCTACCTCCATCTTTGTACAAGGAATAGCAGGAGGAGCACTGCCAGGGCCCTGTAAAATGACCTCCAGCAGGCTACAAATGTGCATGTGTCCACTCAAACGGTCAGAAACAGACTCCATAAGGGTGGTATGAGGGCCAGACATTCACAGGTGGGGCTTGTGCTTACAGCCCAACACCATGCATGACATTTGGCATTTGCCAGAGAACACCAAGATTGGCAAATTCGCCACTGGCACCCTGTGCTCTTCACAGATGAAAGCAGGTTCACACTAAGCACATGTGACAGAGGTGACAGAGTCTGGAGACGCCATGGAGAACGTTCTGCGGCCTGCAAAATCATCCAGCATGACCGGTTTGGCGGTGGGTCAGTAATGGTGTGGGGTGGCATTTCTTTGGGGGCCACACAGCACTCCATGTGCTTGCAAGAGGTAGCCTGACTGCCATTAGGTACCGAGATTAGATCATCAGACCCCTTGTGAGACCATATGCTGGTGCGGTTGACCCTGGGTTCCTCCTAATGCAAGACAATGCTAGACCTCATGTGGCTGGAGTGTGTCAGCAGTTCCTGCAAGAGGAAGGCATTGATGCTATGGACTGACCCGCCCATTCCCCAGACCTGAATCCGATTGAGCACATCTGGGACATCATGTCTCGCTCCATCCACCAACGCCACATTGCACCACAGACTGTCCAGGAGTTGGCGGATGCTTTAGTCCAGGTCTGGGAGGACATCCCTCAGGAGATCATCCGCCACCTCATCAGGAGCACGCCCAGGTTGTAGGGAGGTCATACGGGCACGTGGAGGCCACACACACTACTGAACCTCATTTTGACTTGTTTTAAGGACATTAAAGTTGGATCAGCCTGTAGTGTAGCTTTCCATTTTGATTTTGAGTGTGACTCCATATCCAGACCTCCATGGGTTGATACATTTTATTTCCATTGATAATTTTTGTGTGATTTTGTTTTCAGCACATTCAACTATGTAAAGAAGAAAGTATTTCATATGATTAGTTACTTCATTCAGATCTAGGATGTGTTATCTTAGTGTTCCCTTTATTTTTTTGAGCAGTGTATATATAACGCAACTTATTCCCCTTGTTAGGCTACAAACAGATAATTTTGCTCGAGCTTTCTTCATTTGTAAAGGCCCATGGTATTTTTTGATATTAATAATGTATAGTCGCCAAAACTCATTCTGGCCAAAGCTTTTGAGTTGCTACAAAAATACAGCCAATTAAGGTTTATTTAATTATTAAGGTTGAATAAATAACAGCGAAACATGTTAAAAATCTTTCAGTTTCAGTCAATCATAATAAAAAATTAATGAGCCTGGATAGAGAGACATAAAAAAAAACTGATAGGCTGCAATCTTGAATTATAAATTGATATTGATTTTTTCCTTTGCAATAACACTCTCAGGTAATCGTATGTTGCCACATGTAAAGTGCACTTTCCAGGGCTGAGACTAATATTAAGTATCAAATATATATGAGATGGAGGCATTTATGACACTTAAAATTTCACAAACAAAAAGGGAAAAAATACAATTTGCGGAATAATGGCAGCAGTGAAAATAGGATCCTAGGGCGTTTATGGGAGCAGAAAGGGATCCAACTGTGCCATGAATTCATAAGAAACACTAACCTTATTCTTCGCCTGCCATTTCTCCCCTGATATGTTACCTTGTTAGTATCGCAAAGAAAAACATAAATATTTTTTATTATTTCCAAGGCTCATCCTTGTCTTGCTTAATAGACAGGCCACATGGAGTTAAAGCCATATTATATAGCCTAGCACAGAAGTGATCATTCAAAACAACTAAAGCTCATATTTTATACTGCCAAGCTTTATTAATTCTAAGCCCCTAAGAAATAGTGAGGGGATTTTCCAGCCTTCTGTTTATTGAAGTAACAAGGAGACAAGTAAGACATTTCCCTAGGCTAGCTCAGATAAAGTGGACAATTACTATTGGCATTCTGAGTGTAAATATTTAACACTTCACTGCTAGTTTGCACCTAAATACCCATTAGATGGTGCTACAAGTCTGGACACTATTTCCCAATAGGGTTACCTTTGTCGTCTTTCTATTTTTTTCCCCGACCATGTTTATTGGATTACAGTTAACGTGAGCCTTGTTCTAAATAGAAAGGAACAAGAGGTTCGTTTAACTCATTTTTCTCTATATTAATGGCCCTACTAGTCACTTTTTGCATTTAACATCCGTCAATGTTGGAGGTGAAACCTACTTAGAAGAAGTGTTAGTCCACGAGGGCCATTACGGGTAAAGAGCTCAATTTTAATACAAGTGTATACTGAAAAATAGAAGAACATATTTGTCTTATAAGTGTCAATTGGGATGGGGAAAGACCTGTGATGTTATGTGTCAATGGTCATGTTAAGGGTTCTTGGCTTCAATTTTCAGGTACTGGTAGGCCCAAAGATGACCCATCCTACCGGCCTTTTTATTAATAAATGCAATTTTTTTTTAAATATCAATAGTCACGTAGTAGAATTACATTATTTTTTTTATTGTACAGATACTGATCAATGATCTATCACAAGCTAATTTTAATTGATTTGTAAGGTAGCCCCTAAGAGTATGTGGTGGCAACCAAACATAGAAGGCATCTATGTGCATTAATATGCTTTATTTCACAAAGTACCCAGAATGTTGGAACTCATACTCCACAAATACTGAGCTGTTTTGGTATTCCATAAGGATGTTGTTGGTGGCAACCAATCATTAAGGGTATATGTGTGCATGGGTTTTAAAGTGGTTATCCTGGAATAGAAACACAGGGCAAATTTCTTTTAAAAACACCTCCATGTCTGTCTCCTGGTCAGGTGTGGTATTACAACTTGGCTCTATTCACTTCAATGGAACTAAGCTGCAGAATCACACCCAATCTTGAGACAGACTGTTAGCGGTTCTTGAAAGGAACTAGCTCTGTTTTTCTATTCCTGGATAACCCCTTTAAAGGGGTACTCCACTGGAAAAGATATAATTTTTTTTTGTAATCAACTGGTGCCAGAAAGTTAAACAGATTTGTAAATTATTTCTATTAAAAATTCTTATTCTTTCCAGTACTTATCAGCTGCTGTATACTACAAAGGAAGTTCTTTTCTTTTTTAATTCCCTTTCTGCCTGACCACAGTGCTCTCTGCTGACCCCTCTGTTCATTTTAGGAACTGTCCAGAGTAGAAGCAAATCCCCATATAAACCCTATCCTGCTCTGGACAGTTCCTAAAATGGACAGAGGTGTCGGCAGAGAGCACTGTGGTGAGACAGAAAGGAAATTCAAAAAGAAAAGAACTTCCTGTGGATCATACAGCAGCTGTTAAATACTGGAAGGATTATGATTTTTTTTTTTAATAGAAGTAATTTACAAATCTGTTTAACTTTCTGGCACCGGTTTATTTAAAAAAAAATGTTTTCCAGTTGAGTACCCCTTTAAGTATTGCACTATGTCCCCCAAAAATGTAGAAACAATGTAACCAATACTCGGCAAAGTACTAGCCGCAGGTAATGGAAAATGTCATTTGGTTCATATGGTAGTCCAATAGATACGTCGATGACAACCATACAAAGAGAGGATATTTGTGTATGAGTATTAAATATTTCAACATAGCACCCAAAAATGTTTGATCAATAAAGCTTATTTTTATGATCTCCATATCCATGACAATACATTGGGTCATTTAGCGCTTGATGTCTGCGTCGGCGTCCAACTTTATTGTGTTCTGGTAGATATAGACTGAGTGTGTATGGCAAATAGCCAGGGATATTCTATTTTTTGTTCATTTCTATAAACACTTATAGAGGATTCCTATCTAAGCAGATGACACTGTGCGATACTTACAGCAGCCATATAGTTTGTCTATAACGTAGATTGACAGGTAAACAGATGGCTATCCAGTTTCGAAGAATATCTTTTTCATGTCAAAACTACAAGCAATTTACAAGAGAGGTTCATTTCTCCGATGCAATTAGTCTGCAGATACACTATTGACTGTCTAATGCTTGTTTGTTCAACAGCTCTCGCTGAGTTACTCGCTCGCCTACGTGACAAAGCACGAACAACGGGGAGCTCTTGATTTCTCGAGAGTGCTAGTACTCACCATCATCTCCCCTGTGCCCTCACTTCAGAGGTAGCCATACGCGGCGTTACAAAGAAGGATAATGTATAGCAAATACACAGATTATCTTTCTGTATTGCAACAAATGCTGCAAAATCGAAGCGACTCAATTGAATTAACAAAGTTTACGGTGCAAAAGGAGGGAGAAACGACACTAGAAAGGGCGTGAAAAGGAAGGCGACAGCATGAAAACTTTACAGAAAAAAATTTCTTACAATCCGGCCAATCACAACTGAATCTATTAAGGCAGTGGTCCCAAACTGTGGCCCTCCAGATGTTGCAAAACTTCAACTCCCAGCGTGCCCGGACAGCCAACGGCTGTCCGGGCATGCAGGGAGTTGAAGTTTTGCAACATCTGGAGGGCCACAGTTGAGACCACTGTATTAACGTCACAATTGAAATTCTGTTTAAAGGGGTACTTCACTGGGAAACATTTTTTATTCACTTATTCTTTTTTTTTTTTTTTTTTTTTTTTTAAATCAACTGGTGCCATAAAGTTAAGTAGATTTGTAAATTACTTGTATTAAAAAATCTTAATCTTTCCAGTACTTATCAGCTGCTGTATGCTTCACAGGAAGTTCTTTTCATTTTGAATTTCTTTTCTCTCTGACCACAGTGCTCTCTGCTGACACCTCTGTCCATTTTAGGAACTGTCCAGAATAGGAGCAAAGGACCTTTTTTTATTTTTCAAATGCAACGTGTTTCACCGCGCTTGCGGTGAAACGCGTTGCATTTGAAAAATAAAAAAAGTTCTTTTACTTACCGGACGTGTCCGATTTTGCTCAGCGCTGACATCCCTTACCGCCCTGTGGAAGTCCTTCTCCCGTTTTGTTACGTCCAGGTCGGGGAGGCTGCAGACCAGGCTTATTCTCTCACCCACGCAGACCATTGTTGTGTGGGAGTTCATACCGCCTCTGGTAAGGGTCTCTTATTACGCTAATCTGAACCCTACAGTGGCGATTTTATGCTATGGAGCGCTCTTCCCTCTTGTTTTAGCTGGACAGTTCCTGACATGGGCAGAGGTGTCAGCAGAGAGCACTGTGGTCAAACAGAAAGGAAATTGAAAAAGAAAAGAACTTCCTGTGGAGCATACAGCAGCTGATAAGTTCTGGAAGGATTACGATTTTTTTATAGAAGTAATTTACAAATCTGTTTAACTTTCTGGCACCAGTTGATTAAAAAACATTTTTTTTTATTTTTTACTATGCAAATCTAAGGATGGCCATACGCATGGGACTTTGAATGGCGGATCAGAAGTAGAGGATCCAACCAGCAACATGCCCATTGATCAGCCAAATTCAGCCAACTACGGCCAATAACAATCCAACTCAGCCAACTAGATTTGTGGCAGACATTAGTTCGCCATCGGCACTAGTGTTCTCCTTGGCACGACATTTACAAATAATAATTGGCCAAAAGCTGCTATGGTATTTCGGCTAACCATTATATCACGTGTGCGGACAGCTTTACCCAAGGTGGCACAAAGAATTGGTAAGATGAGCCATTGTATCAAGACCACCACTGTCCCGCCAGGGTTTTACCAGATAGTTGGATTACCAAATGCTGGGAATGGCTCTCCGTAAGTGGTCCAGTCCTAAGCCAGATGTGATACTGTGTCAAAGTATCAAATCTTATACAAGAACCCAACTGATAAGCCATGGCATTAAAGGGGTTATTCAGGAATAGAAAAACAGAGCCATTTTTTTTTTCCAAAAACAGCGCCCCGATCTGTCCCTAGGTTGGGTGTGGTAATACAACTACGTTCCATTCACTACAATGGAACTGAGCTGCAGATCCACACCCAACCTGGAGACAGACGGGGAGCAAATTTTGAAAGAAATTAGCTATTTTTTTCTATTCTCAGATAACCCCTTTAACCTTGTGCTAAGAGGCCAATGACTAGCTACATTGTTTCCGTGAAACAAATATAGTTGTAAAATGTTTGCCTGCTCTTGGATAACGCTGCAGTGCGTTCACGAAGCCTAACATATGTACTGGAATCAGGCCCGAACATGAAGGTGTCAGTCACAATCTAAAATAGAGCACACCGCCTTTGAAGAAACGATATAACAATATAACGGGAAATGGCCGTAAGATGAATTGTTGGCCGTTTCGAATGATGGAAGTCACGGTCGCCTTTGCCAATCCTCCCAGAAGGTGTTTTGTCAATGTACTAAAATTTTAAGTCTTCCATTCTTGGAAGTGTTACTTTTGGGTTTTATCCATCCCTTAGCACTTTACACAGACTACCCTGTTCCAAAAATAAAAAAAAATAAAAAACCTTCAGTCTCAGAGGTGACCTTTGCACTCTGGAAACAATTACTCCTGGAGAGCCTGTCAATATCATTATTTTTACAAGAAATCAATACGCTTCACAAAGTTAATGGGGGGATTGAGGCAGCAGGCGTTTACCTCCTTACTGTCAATGGTGCAGCGGCCTGTGCTTTGGCGTAGATGACAGATCCTCGTAGACACCGGGCAGACAGTAAGCAATGGCTGTAAACGAGAAACGGGCTGCAGGCATGCATGGAAAACCGTCAGCTCCTCCAGTCAGCTGGAGTATATGCTCTAATGAGTCAAAGATGTCAGGAGCTTGTAGTGTCTGCTCCAGAAAACCCTGAGAAATATTCTAGCATGAAGAATAAATAAATCTAAAAAAGCTAAAGAATTTATTCGGAATCAGATGCAGCTGTGAAGCTTCTGATTGAAGGCTCCATAGACAAGGTCTTAGAAGATCCTCTACCAGGTTCGTGGACTTTGTTAGTTCAGGGCCTGCTAACATTAAAGGGGTATTCTGGTGAAAAACTATATATTTTTTTTTATTTTTTTTATCAACTGATGCCAGAAAGTTAAACAGATTTGTAAATGAAGAGATTTGGAAGGAGTTTGTTTTCAGCTCACACGTGCACGGCCAGCCTCTAGAGCAAAGCAGGTTCAGAAGAAGGGTGGAGCCAGCACTGAATACAATATCCTTTTATTTATATCCAAATTAAAATTCCATGGCAGGCAACCACAAAAAAAGTGACACAAGGACAAAAGTGCAAAACAGCACAGCTGGAAGTCCTCAATGCCGACGCGTTTCAGGCCATAAGGCCCTTAGTCATGGCAACGCCATGACTAAGGGCCTTATGGCCTGAAACGCGTCGGCATTGAGGACTTCCAGCTATGCTGTTTTGCACTTTTGTCCTTGTGTCATATTTTTTTTTGCCTGCCATGGAATTTTAATTTGGATATAAGTAAAAGGATATTGTATTCAGTGCTGGCTCCACCCTTCTTCTGAACCACATTTGTAAATTACTTCTTTTTAAAAAATCTCAATCCTTCCAGTACTTATCAGCTGCTGTACGCTCCACAGGAAGTTGTGTAGTTCTTTCCAGTCTGACCACAGTGCTCTCTGCTGACACCTCTGTCCGTGTCAGGAACTGTCCAGAGTAGAAGCAAATCCCCAAAGCAAACCTATCCTGCTCTGGATAGTTCCTGACACGGACAGAGGTGTCAGCAGAGAGCACTGTGGTCAGACAGAAAGGAACAACTCAACTTCCTCTGGAGCAAATAAGTACTGGAAGGATTAAGATTTTTGAATAGAAGTAATTTACAAATCTGTTTCACTTTCTGGCATCAGTTAATTTAAAAAAAAAATTCCAGTGGAGTACCCCTTTAAAGCAAGAGGAGTATCTGTTAAAATACCCTTCAATAAAGCAGAGCTGGGATCGGCCTTTGGCACCACTCATGGTGACATCACTAACCGGCTTCCTAAAGACTACGGCAAAACCTGCCGAGTAATGAGTTACATGACACATCTACATCTGTACATGATTTCCGCACACAGAGCAGACTTTAGTAAGTATGAACAGAAATGCAAAGACATGTTCCATTTCCGAAGATGATAGTGATGTGGGCCATATGCTTCCATGAAGACTAAGGCATCTGGTTTCAAAGTATCTTCTCTACCCTTAGCATTAGAGATGAGCGAACTTACAGTAAATTCGATTCGTCACGAACTTCTCGGCTCGGCAGTTGATGACTTTTCCTGCATAAATTAGTTCAGCTTTCCGGTGCTCCCGTGGGCTGGAAAAGGTGGATACAGTCCTAGGAGACTCTTTCCTAGGACTGTATCCACCTTTTCCAGCCCACCGGAGCACCGGAAAGCTGAACTAATTTATGCAGGAAAAGTCAGCAACCGCCGAGCCGAGAAGTTCGTGACGAATCGAATTTACTGTAAGTTCGCTCCTCTCTACTTAGCATGGTAGGCTACAGGTTACATACAATATCATAAGGAACATGTGAAGAATTTTGTAGATTGTCTTAAAGGGGTACTCCACTGGAAAAAAAAAATTGAAATCAACTGGTGACAGAAAGTTAAACAGATTTGTAAATTACTTATATTAAAAAATCCTAATCCTTCCAGTACTTATCAGCTGCTGTTATGATCCACAGGAAGTTCTTTTCTTTTTGAATTTCCTTTCTGCCTGACCACAGTGCTCTCTGCTGACACCTCTGTCCAATTTACAAACTGTCCAGAGCAGGAGAGGTTTTCTATGGGGATTTGCTTGTGTTCCTAAAATGGGCAGAGGTGTCAGCAGAGAGCACTGTGGTCAGGCAGAAAGGAAATTCAAAAAGAAAAGAACTTCCTGTGGATCATAACAGCAGCTGATAAGTACTGGAAGAATGAAGATTTTTTTTAATAGAAGTCATTTACAAATCTGTTTAACTTTCTGGAGTCAGTGGATTTAAAAAAAAAAAATGTTTTCTAGTGGAGTACCCCTTTAAGGCAATGTTCCCCAAACATGTGGCCCTCTAGCTGTTGCAAAACTACATCTACAACTATTTCCAGGAACATAGTCAAATTTTTCTAATTGCCTTGTGTTCAGTGAATCAGTGCAAAACTACAACTTCCAGCATGCCCAGGGCATGATGGTAGTTTGAGTTTTGTAACAGCTGGAGAGTCACAGGTTGGGGAACACAACTAAAGAACAATGGTCTCCAAACTGTGGCCCTCCGGATGTTGCAAAACTACAACTCCCAGCATGCCCGGACAGCCGCTGGCTGTCCAGGCATGCTGGGAATTGTAGTTTTGCAACAACCGAAGGGTGACAATTTGGAGACCACTGCTCTAGAATAGGCAACCTTGGGCACTGCAGATGTTTTGGACTACATCTCCCATGATGCTTTGCTAGCATTTAGGTTGTGAGAGCATCATGGGAGATGTAGTCTACAACACCTGCAGTGCCATAGGTTGCCTACCCCTGCTTTAGAACATGACTGAGCTGCAATACCAGATACGACCACTGGATAAGAATGGCACTGTTTCTGGGGGGAAAAATAAATAAATGAAATACCTATAATTGAGGCATTCTTAAAGGGGTCATCCAGGAAAAAAACTTTTTATATATATATATATATATATATATATATATATATATATATATATCAACTGGCTCCAGAAAGTTAAACAGATTTGTAAATTACTTCTATTAAAAAATCTTAATCCTTTCAGTACTTATGAGCTTCTGAAGTTAAGGTTGCTCTTTTCTGTCTAAGTGCTCTCTGATGACACATGTCTCAGGAACCGCCCAGTTTAGAAGCAAATCCCCATAGTAAACCTCTTCTAAACTGGGCGGTTCCCGAGACATGTGTCATCAGAGAGCACTTAGACAGAAAAGAACAACCTTAATTTCAGAAGCTCATAAGTACTGAAAGGATTAAGATTTTTTAATAGAAGTAATTTACAAATCTGTTTAACTTTCTGGAGCCAGTTGATATATAAAAAAAAAAGTATTTTCCTGGATAACCCCTTTAACTATGGGAGTTGTAGTTTTGCAACAGCTGGAGAGCCACAAATTAGGAAAAACTGTTGTATATCGTGTCTACTACTACTACTACTGTAAGTACTAATATTATGGTTGTTGTTGTTATTATTATTATTAATAATAATAACTATTATTATTAAACAATAATACATAAAATAAAAATAGTAAGTAAATAACTACAATAAAAATAATTACAGTAATGTAATCCAAAACAAAATAATGCAGTTTATATCAATAATATTAATAAATAAATAAATTTAAATTAAAAAGTAAATAAAGAACTATGAGGGTAAGAGGTTATAGGGGTTTAAGAATTGACTTATGTAATTGTCTGGTAGTCATGGAATGGAAGGACTGTTTTATATGACTTTGTTAATCTTTCGTAAAAAGGAAAATCCTAAATAATAAAAATAAATAAATAAAGAAAGAACTATGACAAAAAAATGCATTTATGCTAACTAAAAAAAATAAAAAATAAAATAATAATAATAATAAACAAAATATTTATTTTCATATATGAACAATGCACATAATAGACCAGTCCGCGACCGGACTTTGTGCGTGTGCGTGTAGAGGACACATGGAATCTCCTGGCATGCCCTGACTTCAAATTTTTCCCATACTTAGTTTTAGCAACTCCCAGATGGCTGCTCACTGTTATTGGATGCCCTGTGGAGTCTAGCTGTGAACCATATGATCACACAGAAACCATGTCTGTGTCCTTAGCATAAAGTGCGCTATTATTCCGCCTACCGCATGTAGCACTTGAGCTATCATCTATATACATTCTTGTCAATGCCATAGTGAGAAAACCAGTCTGGTATTCACACATTCCCTGAGCACATATCTCTTCACTTGGGGACACGTCTGCTGCCATGCACTCATATGGCGGTGGCCCAGACCCGGGGGGGGGGTCATCTTACCCCTACAACATCTAACATGTCTCACATGTGACGTGGAGTTATATAGTGTTATATATGACTATTTTATATTTAGTTTTTTTTTGGGGGGGGTACATGTTACCTTTTATTCAAACAATGGGGGGGTTAAGTGGGTACTCTGGTGGAAAACTTTTATTTTTTTTTTATTTTTTATTTTTTTGTAAAGAGAAAAATAGAGGAGGCACTGGATCTGCAGTTACTCGAAGTTTATTCCATCAGGTCATGGATACAACTGTGGCCGACGGGCCGTTTCTCGCTCACATGCGTTTAATCATGGCCAAAGCATTGGCCATGATTAAAGGGGTACTCCGGTGAAAAACTTTTTTTTTTTTTTTAAATCAACTGGTGCCAGAAAGTTAAACAGATTTGTAAATTACTTCTATTAAAAAAATCTTAATCCTTCCTGTACTTATTAGCTGCAGAATACTACAGTGGAAATTCTTTTCCGTTTGAAACACAGAGCTGTCTGCTAACATCAAGAGCACAGTGCTCTCTGCTGACATCTCTGTCCAGTTTAGGAACTGTCCAGAGTAAAAGGAACTCCCCATAGCAAACATATGCTGTTCTGGACAGTTCCTAAAATGGACAGAGATGTCAGCAGAGAGCACTGTGCTCGTGATGTCAGCAGACAGTTCTGTGTTTCAAAAAGAAAATAATTTCCGCTGTAGTATTCAGCAGCTAATAAGTACAGGAAGGATTAAAATATTTTAATTGAAGTAATTTACAAATCTGTTTAACTTTTTGGCACTAGTTGATTTAAAAAAGTTTTTCTACCGGAGTACCCCTTCAAGCGCATGCGAGCGAGAAACGGCCCGTCGGCCACAGTTGTATCCATGACCTGATGGAATAAACTTCGAGTAACTGCAGATCCAGTGCCTCCTCTATTTTTCTCTTTACATTGGATTTCCTCTCTGGATTATTCAAAGACAGAGCACGGACATCAGGTTACTACTACCAGCGTTCAGATGTTGACCCAATTCACACTACGTCTTCCCGCTATAGAAAAAAGGTACGCGGCTGTGCCGTACTCACTATTTTCTTCTATATGGACTTTTTTTTTTTTTTATTATCAACTGGTGCCAGAAAGTTAAACAAATTTGTAAATTACTTCTATTAAAAAATCTTAATCCTTCTAGTACTTATTAGCTGTTGAATACTACAGAGGAAATTCTTTTCTTTTTGTAATGCAGAGCTCTCTGCTGACATCACGAGCACAGTGCTCTCTGCTGACATCTCTGTCCATTTTGGGAACTGTCCAGAGCAGCATATGTTTTCTATGGGGATTTTCTTCTACTCTGGACAGTTCTTAAAATGGACAGAGATGTCAGCAGAGAGCACTGGGGTCATGATGTCAGCAGAGAGCTCTGTGTTCCAAAAAGAAAATAATTTCCTCTGTAGTATTCAGCAGCTAATAAGTACTGGAAGGATTAAGATTTTTTAATAGAAGTCATTTACAAATCTGTTTAACTTTCTGGCACCAGTTGATTTAAAAAATAAATAAATAAAAGTTTTACCCTGAAGTACCCCTTTAACTGCATTAGCACCGCAGTAGAGCTGGCTATACATTCCACATTTGCTGCCCCCAAAAACCTAAAGCCATAAATGACTCCAACATATGGTGGCATTTTTAAAGATACTAAGAAAATTGTCGAAGCTTCGGTCGCTGCTATCAACGGTCTGGAATTTACACCAGTGTTTTACATCATTAGCCCCATCCTTCACAGCTTTCTAGGGCCTTAATGCAAACCACATGCAGAACCAAGAATGCTTACATAGCCTTGTAAACAGCTGCTTTCTGATTGGCTACCATTCGATGGGAAATAGAAGCGCTCAATAGGGTGGGGGGATGGAAGAATAACTCGTTGAATGTGAAATATATATATATATATATATATATATATATATATGTATATATATATATACACACACACATATATATTAATATATATATATATACATATATATATATATATATATATATATATATATATATATATATATCATATATACAGATGTAGTCGTGCTACGTTTAGCGTGGGAATTTGCCATGCCAGGATGTTTACACCATAGATTTAGCGCATACATTTCTGAAAAATATTTGATCCGCACATCTGGAAGGGGTTGCTT
>NC_079195.1:49688537-49716037 GCF_029499605.1 Hyla sarda
GTTTCTTGGGGAGAAGTAGAGCCTTGTTGGAGCATTTTTCTTGTGCCTGACAGAAACATTCCGAGGCTGATTAGGAAGAACTTGTTAGGGTTTTGTCTCAGACACTCTGACTCCACTTTTTAACAAGCATGCAAAGCAAGAGGCATAAAGATAACAAAACACTGTCGTAAGGATCCATGAGTGTTACATCTGTCAATCACAGAAGTGTTTTATATCAAGGGTAAATAAATAAACAGAATTATTAGGAGCGGGTGAGAGGCCAGGAGTGCAAGGGGCAATGGGGGGGGGGGGGGTTATGGGATGGGTACTGAAGACTTAGTTTAGGCCTAAAAATCTATTGGTAAAATAAGATTTATTGACATCCAAAAAATATGTATAAAATGTTGAATGGGCCCATACAGGAGGGCCACACACAGCTCAAAAAGTTAATTTTTTATAATGCTTTTAGAATCATTGGAATTGGTTTCTTTTGGTCCATACACAAAAGCAGAACTTGTAGCCTCAGGACCCTCAATGTAAAATCTGCAACTAGGCCCCATGTCTACTGTGCACCATTTATAATACTGGTGTTTTCTTGTGGGGCAGAGATGCCTTTGGGGCCTCCTTAGGCCCCTGGGCCCTGGTGCGACTGCTACCTCTGCACCCCCTATAGTTACCCCCCTGTCCATACAATCAGATTGTAAATGATTCGTTGCTGTGTCTACCACCAACTAAAGCTGCATGTACGCCTCCAAAGGTCAGCTATTCCACCTAATCCCCCCCCCCATACACATGCATGTTCAGCTTGGATGAGCACGCATGTGTTTTTAGGGTACGTTCACACGGGCGGCTTTTTTTGCGGGTTTCCCCACTGCGTATTTGAAAGTGGGCGGGCTCTTCTCAGCTGTCCGCAGAAGATTTTCCGCGTCGGGATCTACGCTGCGGAAAATCCACCGCAAGCCCCATTGAAGTCAGTAGGGACTGTGGCGGATTTTCAGCCGCGTAAATTCCGCTACGGAAAATATGCTGCTGGCAGCCGAGAAGAGCCCGCCGACTTTCAAACCCACAAAAAAATCCACCCGTGTGAACATACCCTTAGAGGGGGAGAAGAGGAAAAGCTGCAACTCTTTCCTGTGTGGTATTGCAATTTGGCTCCATTCACTTCAATAGAAATAAGCTGTAATACCACACACAACCTGAGGAGAAGAGTGGCGTTGTTTCAGAAGTTTAGCATCTATGTTTTTCTAATGCTGGATAACCCCTTAACAGCGTTAAAGTGGGACATATGCATAAGGTAGCTGTTGACCTCATTGGCTATGTTCACTCGGCAGAATATTTTTTCGGACTGTCCAAAACAGGCGGGCATTCCCCAAATAGTGGGCGTAGAACGTGTCAGTGCTAGCACCGTCTCCGTAGATGACATGAAATTTGAATTTCCATGGCAGATGTTTCGGCAGAAATTCTGTCTTGTGCAGAGTGCCGCGGAATCCTATTGAAAACAATGGGACTCTGCTGCAACAAAATTTTCAAAGTGAATCTTTTCTGCTGGATTCCACACGGAAAATCCGCCATGTGAACAAGGCCTTAAAGGGGTGCTCCAGCACTAAGACATCTTATCCCCTATCCAAAGGATAGGGGATAAGATGCCTGATCGCGGTGGTCCCCCTCAATGCAAGCCAATGGGAGGGGGCGTGACAGCTGTCAAGCCCCCTCCCATAGGCTTGCATTGAGGGGGTGGAGCGTGTTCTCACACGGGGCGGGGCCTTGACGTCACAATGCTCCGGCCCCCATGATCACCAGTAGTCAGACCTGGAGCGAACATGCTCCGAGAACTGATTCTAATGGGGTGCTGTGGCGGGACCCCCTCGTTCAGGCATCTAATCCCCTATCCAAAGGATGTCTTAGCGCCAGAGTACCCCCTTACACTGACAGGTATCTCTTCACATACACATGCTCACTTAACTCAGCCAAGTTTGCATGTATTTTCAATGGAGTGATCATAGAATGTTGCTGCCAGACACCTCTGGCAATGGCTTATCTCTCGGCAAACAAAAAGATTGGGAGACGTTGGAGAAGAGCTGGGGGGGATTTTTTTTCCAGGAAAATGACAATGCTGCCCTGACCCCTATATTTCGGTAGGATCTGAAGAATTATCTGTTGATCTGTAGTCGCTTTTTAAAATTCTCAAATTTTTAAACCGAAAATTTCTAAATAAAAAAAACGGTGAAATGACGATTAGGAGTCAATGAAGTCCCTCAATGAAGAGCCCCACTTGGGGGTTTAATGGTTTAATCGCGCTTCACAAATATGACAACTTGTAAGGTTTCTAAGGAGGTCTGGAGAATCAAAGCTTCTTCACAGGTCCTGTTATCTTAATCTTCTGCACAGGAAGCCATAAAACAGGAGCCTTTGTCTTTCCCGTTGTAATGATTTCCACCCTGCTGGCTGTTGGTGTGTGGTAATTCCAATGATTATTGATCACCTGACCTATTATTATTCCAATGATTATTGATCACCTGACGCTAAATATGGCCGATCTCCTGTAAATCATGGGGATATCTACACATTGTAGCATGTGTGGCTTCTCGAGACGATAACTAACGTCAATATTTGGATTCCGTGTAATAGAACACGCGTTCGTACATCTTACCTTCTTATCTGGATATAAGGAAGATAAGAAGACAATTCCCACATTAACTTGAAGCTCAAAGCAATTATCTACTTAGGTCTTTGGTGACATAACAATAAAAACCTTAAAAAATATTGCTGTTGTTTTTTTTTTTTTATTATTGAAAATAAATATTATTAATAAGTACAATAAGTTATTATTGTAATTCAAAATTAACCCCAAAAAATTAGCTCTTTCCTAAAAGGAAAAGAGGCTGCTCTTTGGTGCCACCAGAGTGGTTCCCAATCAGGTTGTCTCCAGCTGTTGCAAAGCTACAACTCCCAGCATGCCAGGACAGCCAAGTGATTGGTCTAAGGCTGGGTCCACACTACGTTTTGTCCCATACGGGAGCGCATACGGCAGGGGCGAGCTAAAAGCTCGCGCTCCCGTATGTGACCGTATGCGCTCCCGTATGTCATTCACTTCAATGAGCCGACCGGAGTGAAACGTTCGGTCCGGTCGGCTCATTTTTGCGCCGTATGCCCTTTTACAACCGGACCTAAAACTGTGGTCAACCACGGTTTTAGGTCCGGTTGTAAAAGAGCATACGGCGCAAAAATGAGCCGACCGGACCGAACGTTTCACTCCGGTCGGCTCATTGAAGTGAATGGCATATGGGAGCGCATACGGTCACATACGGGAGCGCGAGCTTTTAGCTCGCCCCTGCCGTATGCGCTCCCGTATGGGACAAAACGTAGTGTGGACCCAGCCTTAGCCCAGAGTTTCCCAACCCGTGTGCCTCCAGCTGTTGCAAAACTATAACTCCCAGCATGTCCGAACAGCCAAGCTATTTGTCTTTGCCCGGTGTTTCTCAACCAGTGTGCCTCCAGCTGTTGCAAAACTACAACTGTCAGCATGCCAGGACAGCCAAGTGATTTACCTTTGTCCAGGGTTTCCCAACCGGTGTGCCTCCAGCTGTTTCAAAACTATAACTCCTAGCATGCCAGGACAGCCAAGTGATTGGCCTTTGCCCAGGGTTTCCCAACTGGTGTGCCTCCAGCTGTTGCACAACTACAACTCTCAACATGTCTTAACAGCCAAGCTTTTTGTCTTTGCCCAGTGTTTCCCAACCAGTGTGCCTCCAGCTGTTGCACAACTACAACTCCCAGTATGCCCAGACAGCCAAGTGATTAATCTATGCCCAGTGTTTCCCAAACCAGTCTGCCTCCAGCTTTTGCAAAACTACTACTCCCAGCATGGCCGGACAGCCTTTGGCTGTCCGGGCATGCTGTGAGATGTAGTTCTGCAACAGCTGGAGGCACACTGGTCGGGAAACACTGGCTTAGGCTGCAGACATCTTTACTCAGTTCATCCATTTACCAACAGTTAAATGAAGATCTCCCAAGATTTTTATTGTACATAAAACATATTTGTCTTTATTTCTCCATTTCAAATTTCTACTCCTACCAATACCGTGGTTCGCCGTACCACGGCACCCTCCTTCCACTTTAACAATTTAGTAAACATATCTAACATGCAGCCATCATTTACATGAGAAAGAAGTCCCATTAAAATCAATACAACTTTTTTTTTTTTTTTTTTTTTGCTTCCATACCCGAATCATTTTCCCACTCACCTATCACCAAGTCAAACAGTCAGTTTTTTTGTTTTTTTTCCAGAATTCCCCCCCCCCCCCCCTTCTCTTGCCTATTCCAGTATGCTCAGTGTACCAATAACGCTCTAATGCATTTCACTCTTGACTGGATACAGTGAGATTGCTAATCAGGATTACTTGATTCAGTCAACACTGATTTCAATAAAAAGACAAAAAAAAAATTATCATAAATATAGAGAAAGTGCTGGAGGCAGTGACAGGTGATTAAAATCCCATTCACTCGGAATCATCCTGATTCATGGTGGTCGAATAGAGGAAGTTTTTATACCCACCGCCAGATGATTATCATCTCGCTAACTCCGAGTCACTTCTGATTGCACATGCACACACAAATTGGCACAAAGCAGATTCATGAACAACAAGCCATCATGCAGGAGGGGAATGACCTCCTTAGTATGAGGCCTTGTAAAATAATGCCTGCGAAACAAGATGATACAGGGAGAGACAAGCTCATTTGCTTAAGAACTGAACCGTCCGCGCCGCTATCAGTCATCCGCCAGGAGTGAGATGTAAAAAGAAAAAAAAGAAATAAATAAAGAAAAAAAAGAACCTAGCGATAACATCATCATGTAAATTTCTGTATATATTTGATGATATTACGTTCGGTTTCATTTCAGATGCCTTCTCGGCGCAGACAGCGCTGAGATCCCTGCTCCATTGTTCCGTAAAGCTGGCAATCTAAAGTCTTCATCGAACGCGCAATCCAAGTTGGACTGATACCAAATATTCTACTTTATCGGTTCATTCTACGCTCTTTAATCGTTTTAATGTATTTTCAGTGACATAAGATTGTTTTGGAAGCGCGAGATCCAATATAGCTTAAGCTAAGGCCAGAGGTGTAACTTGTAGCTTCTGGCCCCAATGCAAAATCTGCAACAGGGCCCTATATGCCACTTATAATACTGGTCTCTTATTGGGATCCCCTTAGGCACCAGGGCCCCGATGCAAGTGCTACCTCTGCACCCCCTAATGTTACGCCTCTGGCTAAGGCTTGTTCAACCCTTGGTGGTACCTTCTTGCCCGGACAATTGGGAAAGGTTTGCGGGGGTGCAACTACTTTTGGAAAGAGCTTGTGATAGATTGTATCCTTTTGCACTACTTGTCTGGCCTCCTGGGAACATATATATATATATACTCAGAGTTTCAATAAAAACAGAGTACATCATCACCCACAATGTGCTTGTTATCTGTGGGTCTACAAAAGACTGCAGGGGATCCTATAGCTTTAACCTATTCCAGTTAATATTTTTTTCCTGAGGGAAAATAAATGAATGACTCCATGTGCACTGAAAATAAAAATAAAAAGATGCATACTCACCTACCCCCAATCCCCCACCACCACTGATTTCAAGTCATCCATCCCTGCTGTGGTTCCCTTAAAATCTCTTTCCAATTACATTTTATGCCCATTCAGCAAATCACTGGTCTGAATGGGCCAAAAGTGTCATTGGGAAGAAAACCAAAGATGGGACTGGAAGACTTGGCAATGGCAGCGGAGCAGGGAAAGTGAGTATGCATGTTTTAGATTTTTTTCAGAGCACAGGAAGGCATATAACATAAATGTATGTGGAATTTTCCCTGGAAAACACCTTTTATGTAATAAATTCCACTCTATTTCATCTGTAGTCATTAATACTACATGTACCATTAGACTGTAAGCTCTTAGAACGAGCCTGCATTCCATCAAGCATCTCTGACTGACAAAACCCAATTTATTTATGGACTTCTTCCTGCAAGGCCAGACAAATGGTGACATAGGTCAAGCCAGGAAGCTGATGCCCTGTGTTGTGAAGCCAGCCAAGGATAAATTATCACCAGCATAAATATGGGCTCAGCGCTTGTATGAATATGGAGGGAGCCGGCACAGAATAGAGCCGACATTGCATTACTGAGCTTAGTGATGGAACATTTTACCCAGAGGTTGAAGGATAATTTTTTTCCCTCCCTCTAGATTGACAACACAATCAAGAACAGTAGCCGTGTCAGTGTCAAGGAGCAGGCCTATATCTTAGTTAGATGTTGTCTAATGGCAATGAATAACAGCAGTCAAAGGTGATGGAGACTGACTCGAATGTGAGATTCTGGCTTGTGTTCCAAGCAATTAAAGCCTGCAGAATCAATGGGGGAGAGAGCAAGGCAAGATATTATTTAGTGTAGTTATGGCTCATAAAGTGAACCTGTTGAAGGATGGGAAAGGAGGGAATGTTGGGGCCGTAACCAATAAAATCTCAGTTTAGAGGGATCTGGAATGTGTCAGGCTGACAGAGAAGGAAGCTGTTGAGTTTAGGAAGTGACCAGGCCATCTTAACACCGAGAAGAGATAAGGCTCAATTCCCTGCTGTGTCTGCATCTGATAAGGCAAATTATTCTCACTTTATGCTTTCAAGTCTTTCCAGGTCTGCACTCATTACAAACACAAGGTGATATTATTACTAGGTAAGCGGGGGTTAATGGGGTAAACAACATTATGGGCAGCAAAGGTCTACACAATAAATATGGGCTTTGAATTAGACAAGACATGGATATGTAGGAGCCATCCCCCTTAGGGGAGAACAACAGGGCCACATACAGAAGAACCCAAATAGAAGGCCTATGCATACTTCTGTAGGATCTTTGCACTCTGGGTTGTCAGCCATTTTCATGAATGTTGCCAAGGATGTTGGACCTTACACAAGTCTCAGCTTCACTTCCTCCCACAGTGAAATAAAAACATACCGCATCCATCACAACACAACCCACAGGGTTTTCTTAAGGGATTAGTTGGGTGATAATCCAGGTTGGGCGGTTTTCTGCCAATTTCTGTTTTATAAGTCATAATAAAAAAAAAGGAAAATCTACCATCCTAAGTAATGAAAACTGACCCAAACCATATCATCATCACAAATACCAACTCGAATTGAAACCCTAGTCACTCTGTATGACATAATTTGTAAATATGTTCTTCAACATAAAGGCCTCAAGAAATACATCTGTGACTCTAAAATCTCACCTCAATATAATGCAAAACTATATTAGGTTGGAAGTCTAGCAAATTACTTTCTACCAAGTGACAAGATGGTGCCACGTTCCATGTGCTTTGTGGTACACCTGCCGATTAGAACTTGATGGACAATTTTCAAAGTCCTTGGTTCATTGAGAACACCATGAAACCAAATACACACATTATAACATATATATATATATATATATATATATATATATATACACACACACACATATATGACACACATATATCAACAAGTACAATGCCCAAACACATTTCTCTTAAAGAGGATATACCCTAAGAACTCTTGCATTATAATTAGATTTCAAGTTAAGCCCCTCGATTGTATTACATGTTAATGGTTAAATACCAATTTAGGGGTTTCTCTAGTTTTATTATCATCCAACGTGTTTGTTAAGATACATAAGAAATTACATTGTTGGGATTTAATATTTAAGACCTACAGCAGAACTCCTGACACATGGCCGGGCCCCTTTGGCTCTGATAAGCTAATTTGTCAAAAGCCAAGAAGCCAAGTCAACTATAGAAAACCATTAATGGACAATAGAAGAAACCTAAACACCATATGGATTTCACATGATGTTAAAGTCAAACTGATATACTGCTGCACTACAAGTCAACAAAAGCATCAACAAAAACATTCAACCAGTCTGCAACAGCAATTCCAACTCAAGCATTGGTTACAAAGTGGGTAATAGTGGGCAATAAAAGAATAAAAGTTGGTTCCGTGAAGTCATTAAGCTCATGAACATGGTTAAGTCAAGCTCTCAAGGTGGCAAAAGTATGGGCCAAACAGCACATTTTAGAACAACAAACAGCTCTTCAATAAATTAGACACTGCTTTCTTCTTGCCCCCTCCTTCCACTCCCCCATTTTTCTGCCACCAACAGACTTTGATCCATCATCCCCATCGGGTGGTGTAAGAAGTTGTTCCAAGTAATGACTGCAGAGAACATTTGGACAGAAGGGCTAACTAGTGCACCGCAGATAATGGTGTTTACATTAGAGTTTAATCTATCCAATAAGGACACAGCAGTAGTTTAATCTGGACAGGAAGGATGGTAAAACTAAATTGAATGTTATGTTTAACACAGCTGGACTGAATCACCTTGCAACAGGCGTTAATGGTGGAAATCGCACTTCCAAGGTAACACAACAGAATGCATAAACATAAGATGAGGAGACCACTGATGTTGTGATATACGACTTCCTAAGGAGCGCTGGGGCATTTTGCTGTGAGTCACAACAACAGCTTCTGCTTGAGTAACATAACATTGATCTCGGTGCTGAACCATTTATACCTAATTTGTATCCAGAGGACATGGCGTGCTAATTCAATGCAGTAAGAGATCCCTTAAGACAAAGGTTATTTACATGCCCATAGTAGGGAAACTCTCACAACTCAACCTAGACATTGAACAAAAAATAAACAAATTCATACATTGGAACAGTGGAATTCATACATACAGTGGAGGAAAAATAATAATAATAATAGTGTTAATATTAAAAATTGCCCTGTGGTTAGTCATGTGATAACTGTGGAGGCAATACCAGATACATCCCATTGACAAAGGTAGAAAAAGAAACCATTTTGTCTAATCTTGGGCATGACACCCAAATAAATACAGTGGAGATTCATTAAAACTTGTGCAAGTGAAGGGTGGACCAGTTGCCCATAGCAACCAATCAGATTGCTTATTTTATTTTTTGAAAAGGACTCTAAAACATGAAAGGAGCGATCTGATTGTATGCTATGGGCTACTGGTCAACTTTTCCTCAGCACAGGTCTTCATGAATCTCCCCCAATGTCACTAGATGATCTAGTAGGCCTCCACATACATTAGAGAAAAGTTGGCCACACACTCCGATTTCGGCAGCATGTGGACTTCCCAATTCCCCTGCATCAATATTTTTTGGGGGCACCTTAAAGGCCTTGTTCACACAACCGACACCTATTGGACCTATTGACATATATGGGGTAAATACAGGTTCCATCATGGTGTCACTACTGTGCCTGTTACACTACTGTTCACACCAAATCTGACAACACTACAAAGGTTCTCAGCATAGTCTCTGAAGGTAATCTGAACACAGTCTTATAAGTGTACGTCTAGTAGAAAAGAAAACATGGCATGGAGTGGCCATTTTGTTTTTATTTTGGATCTGCAGGCATGGAAGGACTCGTGGGGGAGGAGCAGAGCTTTGTCATGCACCACCCCATCAGGCCCTCCAGTATGCAAAACACAGTGTATCAGTTTTGTCTGGACCGTTCCTTTAAATTTAGTTCTAATCATTGATATGCTGGAGTTACATTGGGTGTAGAGAAGGGAGCATTATGGTAGTTGTAGTCCAGACGGACCTGAGCATTTACACCAATTTGTTTCAATCATGATTTCCAGCCTTTCTATTTTAAGTGTCTCGCTTTACTGCACATCTGCCAAGTCTAACAACACACGAGACATGTTAGTACATTTATTTCAAATACAACTGCAATGAACTCCTGCACTTGTCCGGGATTTATTTACCAGCAAAAAGATGTTTGTGAGTGATTTGTGCAATTTTAAAAGCTCTCTTTAGTTCCACTCTGCTGACATCAGGCCTGGAGGGTCATGGTTAGTGATTTGGTGGGATCAACTTCCAGTTAAGACAGAGAAAATTTGTTTCAAAACATATAAAAAAAATAGAATAAAATCTTCTACTGTTGTATATTACTGACATGTCTGATTAAACACCCTCGGAGGGAAGAACATTTCTGCAAAGTTCCCATAGATGAGTAAACAGAACTTCCTTACAAGATACGACAATATGGAAAGGGGAAAAAAAACAAATTGGATTTTAGCTATCGCAAAAAAATTAATTCCAGATTGGCCTCATTGTGTTTAAATGTGAGTGGGTTGTCTACTAGGTTTGGCTGGATAATTTCATTTTAAAAGTATCTCTAAAATGTGCCATCCCCCGGGCTTTGTGGTTTTCTCCATCATTATATAACTGTAAACTTCTGGATGTAAAAGATTGGATAATTTCTTTCAGATGTTTCAGCGTTTCCAGAAAACTTGGACAATATGTTTGTGAACCACTTGGTAACTAGGAGTAACCATCTAAAGGTTAGCAAGGAGGCAATGTTAAATCATACCCATGGAAAAAAGAAAAAAAAAAAAGAACTTTCTCCATTTAACTCTTTCACTCCTAAAAGGAAAGATTTGGATTAGGGTGAGAATCTACTTGGCTATAGCCCAACGCAAAGAAGCTTATGTATGGATCAATGTGTTGTAGGCAACTAAAGTTGCAGAACATCATGGTAATGGAGATAAGGGGTTTAAGGCTAAGTTCACACTGCCGTTGTGCTCCGACCTGTTCTTGGTCCACTTGGCTCTTTGTTTTTGTGCCGAACTGACCCAGAATGGCTTGGAGCATAACTGACACCATCGAGCCCCAACAGATCCCATTGACTTAAATGAGGTCTATTGGGTGTCCCGTATTTTACCAGAGTTGAGTGGAGAAAAAAATAGGACATGCAGTATTTTTTTCTCCGCTTGACCCTTGTCCTTCCGACGGACTGACCGACCCATTTACCAAAGCACAAGAGCCTTAAATGTTCCTGAACCCGAATGCAAATTAAGTGGTGTGTTTTGCCCCCGTAGGCCCCTCAATTCTGCTAGTGCTCAACATATACCCTAAATGTATTAAGGTGGTGCACCATATTTAACCTGTTAAGGACCAAGGATGTACCTGTACGCCCTGAGTCCGTTCAATTTCTATAACGCAGGGCCATGCTGTGGCCCCGCATCATAGCGGATCGGGCCCGCCCTCTAACTCCCCCTATGGGAGCTATAACACTGCATAAAAAAAAGTGGAAAAAAAGTTAATAAAGATCATTTAACCCTATCCCTAATAAAAGTTTGAATCACCCCCCTTTTCCCATAAAAAAAAAAATGGTGTAAATAAAAATTTAAATAAACATATGTGGTATCGCCGTGTGCGGAAATGTCTCAATTATAAAAAATATATCATTAATTAAACTGCGCGGTCAATGGCGTATGCGCAAAAAAATTCCAAATTTTTTATGTCATGAAAAAATGAATAAAAAGCGATCAAAAAGCCCGATCAATACAAAAATGGTGTCGCTAAAAACTTCAGATCAATTAGCCCTCATACCGCCCCGTACGCAAAAAAAAAAAAGTTATAGGGGTCAGAAGACAATTTTAAACGGATAAATTTTCCTGAAGGACAGATGTTATTACAAAGTAGAATTGGTGGGGGTTAAAGGGTTAAGTGCCTATGGGGGGGGGATTTTTCAAAACCTGTGCAGAGAAGTGGTGCAGTTGCCCATAGCAACCAATCAGGGTGCTTCTTTCAAAAAAAGACCTCTGAATAATGAAAGAAGACATCTGATTGGTTGCTATGGGCAACTGCACCACTTCTCGTCTACACAGGATTTGATAAATCCCCCCCCCCATGATCCTACTAATACCCAGAGCCTATGTGCTCCAAAAATCCTTTTTTTAGCCAGAATTCCCAGTCTCCACAAGTGTTTATGACGCTCTCTTCAAGGATAAATTACTTTAAAATTATTAAAACAATGTGGAAGGCCAAATTTACACCACATCTGGGTTCTATGGTAGAAGCTTTCACAACATAAATGTGCCTATAGACAAGTGGTCTGCAAACTGTGCTTCCAATTTTTCAAAACTACAGCTCCCAGCATGCCCGGACAGCCGCTGGCTGTCCGGGCATGCTGGGAATTGTAGTTTTGCAACATCTGGAGGGCCACAGTTTGAATACCACTGACATAGACCAGGCTTTTAAGCAACCTTCCGCAATGTAGATGTTTTGAACTACATCCCCCATGATGTTTTAGCAGCATTTTGGCTGTAAGAGCATCATGGGAGATGTAGTCCAAAACTTCTTCAGTGCTGACGATTGCCTACCCCTGCCATAGACAATCATCATACACTTGGCCATTATACAATGCTTTGCCTTAACTGTATGAGGACTCATTGAGGATACTGCCAAACTGGTCTTCAGAGGCTTATAAGACGTGCAATGCTTTATGGGAAAAAAAAGTATTCAAATGAGCATGGAGAAAGGATGCTTCCTCCAATAGGTGGCAGCGAGGAGCAATTTTTTCTCCTTCTGTATTAAAATGCGTTGTTGACTATTCAGCTTTTCTGTGCAACTGTATATGTATATATATATATATATATATATATATATATACTGTATATATATATATATATATATATATATATATATATATATATATATAAATATATTATAGTGGTATATCATGGGTATTTGTTATTTTAAGTGGGGGACAATGACGGAAGTATAAATAGCACGCATTTCTGGGCACGCTTTAAAAATTTCCTTTTGAATGTAATAACCAAATGTGATGTTAACCTATTGTATAAACTCAAAAACTTCCATGATCCATGTTTAATCCATTCTATATGTATTACTACAAAACAAGCACAAGAAAAAAAAAACTAATATTATCTCTTCTTTCCATTATGCCAATGAAAACTCTTTGAAAGCAGAAACTGATTTATATTTCGCGCACGCCGTTTTATGTCAATGGACTAACACAGGCCAATTCTGTTTAGAGTATTGGACTTGCCGCTGTGACGCCCAAGAAAGTTTTTTATGGTAAATCAATGGCAATCAATTGCGAGCCTTGATGTTAAATACGGATCAATACGGCCGGACTGCAGATGAGATCTGATTTCCAACTGGTGAGCAAACCTGCAAAGAAAGGCTTCACAACCGCAAGGTAAGTCAAGACTCGGAACATAAGTCAGCCAAATTACAGCGAGTCATAAACTATTCTTTATGCTTCCAAAACCAGGACAAACAGAGATATAAAGTCATATTTCATTATCTCGGAGAGCGCACTTCATTGTTTTTAGAGTGAAAAAAAAACATAAGAAAAAAAAATTTGAGAAAAATATAAAACAGAGCTCACGACACCACACGGTGGGCAAGCCATGTAACTGCAGTTTTGCCAACTCCACTGAGTATAGTTATACCTATGGCCCATGAATCTCATTTTATGCGATTAAGAACCATAAAAATTCAATAGCTTTTCTTCTGCAATTCACATTTTACCTGGTGAAATATCATAAGAATTTCATTATCTTTGCAGCTGTTGCCTAAGATCAAGCAAAGGTTATTATCCTCTTCCAAAAACACTATAGAATATGTACGAAAATGTCAGGAGACCGGGCATTAAAAAGCTAGATTACGAAAGAAAAAAAAAAAAGTCGGAAATTTTACATTTGTAGAATAAACCCAATGTGATTCATATATTCATATATGTAAAAACAAAAATTCCCAAACTCCAAGCGAGATCCTAGCACAAACATGTAACACCCAAGCTCGGATTAAGTGTGCATTAGTACGTTAACCTCTTAGGTGGCCATGATTAAGAAGGAAACCAATGAAGATTTGTATAGATTGCTGCATTAAACCTCCGGCATCACACCGGCCTGTTAAAAGCGTAATAAAAAAAAAAAAAATCCCGTCAGTGGTAAGAAGGTGATTGATCAAAAAGCCCTGAAAATCGTGAGGATTCTGTATAGTCCTTTGGCTTCCACTGCTATGTTTCCATCTATGGTGATAAATTAGCATTAGATGGAACCTAATGAGTTTACTAAACATTTGGGATTTGTGCTAATAAACTAGCTGGCTGTGAACTAGCAGAAAGAATGAGCAATCCCTGAGCACCCTCTTATCTCTGTAACATGACAGTTATACCACGGTTCCAATCTGTGATCAATTCATCATCCTAGCACCATTGTACATTCTTCAGAAAAAAAGATAATTACTGCATCCCTGGATCAGAACACTCATATTTCCTTAAAACTGCAGGTCCTGATAGCGTGCACTGTCACTACTTCCTTAGAGCTGCACTCTACAACTCTATTTATGATCATTATTTTCGCCTAAACAAGCCTTTTTTTCCACCCACCCACCCCCCCCCCCCTTAACTTGATAACGAAATCTGCTATGATGAGAAGGGAACAGTAAAGGCATTGTTTCCTCAGTGGAGTGCTTTCACGTTCAGCACAGACTGCTGACAAATATTTTATTCAGAGCTTTAACAAATGTTTCCAGCTTAGAGGGAGAGAAATTAGGGCCATTGCCTTTAAAGCAGGGTTCAACTCTTCCGTAGGTGAGGTGAGTCGAAAACAGAGGCTGCGAAATGCGTGGTTGAAAATAATCACAATATTATTATCCACCTGGAGGATACATTTTGTTTCCATTTTATTCTATTTTTTAAAATGCCTATTGCCTTTAAAACGGGGTTTAGTCTTCTATACGTTAGGGAGTCAAAAATAGAAGATGTGAAATGCGTGGGTTAAAAAAAATAATAGTAATAAGAATAGGCACCTGAAGGATACAGTTTGTTTCCATTTACATTTATTTATTTTATCGCCTTTAAAACATGCTTTAGTCTTCTGCATGTTAGGGAGTCAAAAATAGAAGATCTGAAATGCGTTGGAAAATTATAATTTTACCAACATTGAGGATATATATATATTTATATATATATTTTTTTTTATTATTCTATTTTTTTAAATAGATATCGCCTTTTAAACAGGGTTTACTCTTCTATACATTAGGGAGTCAAAAATTGAAGATGTGAAATTCGTTGAAAAAATAATACTTTTACTACCATTGAGGATAGATTTGTTTCAATTTTTTAAATTTTTTTTAAATATGATGCTTTTAAAATAGTGTTTACTCTTCAATGGGTTAGTGAGGCAAAAATAGATCATGTGAAATGCGTTGGCCAAAAAAAAAAAATTTAACCTACTTTGAGGATACATTTTGTTTTAATTTTTGTTTATTTTATTGTATCCATTGGCTTTACAACTGGCTTTACTCTTCTATAGGTTAGGGCAGTGTTACCCAACCAGTGTGCCTCCAGCTGTTGCAAAACTACAACTTGCCAGGGCAGCCTTTGTCACTGGGTTAGGGAGTCAATATGTATCCAGTTTAGATAAATTAGGGCCATTGCCTTTAAAACAGGGTTCACTCTTCTGTAGGTTTGAGAGTCAAAAACAGATGTTGCGAAATGCTTCTATCCACCTAGAGGATATTTTGGGGGAGATTTATCAAAACCTGTCCAGAGGAAAAGTTGCCCAGTTGATCATAGCAACCAATCAGCTTGCTTATTTCATTTTTAACAAGTCCTCTGCAAAAATGAAAGAAGTGATCTGATTGGTTGCTTTGGGCAACTGAGCAACTTTTCTTTTGCACAGGTTTTGATAAATCTCCCCCATTGTGTTTTAATTTTATTTTATTCTTTAATATCCATTAAAACAGGTTTCACTCTTCTATAGGTTTGGGCAGTGATTCCCAACCGCCAGGGGTTGAGAACTGCCAGGGGTTCTGCGGGCTCCAGCAGGTAATTATTGTTATTTTTTATTTTTTTTAAATCTCCTGCCCCGGCCTGCGCACCTGTGAATCATGGCGGCACAGAGGAGAAGGGAAGCCTGCATGCACATTGCGTGTTCATGCGCACTGCACACACAGCATCCCCCTGCGGCGCCTTGAGTGAGTAACAGGTGCGCAGGCCTGAAGGGGATAAATGCAAGGGATTAAGTCCCGGACTGTGTTCCCGCTGCCCCCCCCCCCTCGGACTATGTTCCCGGCCCCCCCAGATTATCTTCCTGGCCCACCTGATTCTTCTTGGCCCACCAATTCTTCCTGATCCACCGCAGAAGGACGGCTCAGCTCAACTTAATTAAGGTAATGCACCCTCTCCCCTCTGTCACCCCTGTCCACCCCCTTTGTCACCCCTCTGTTACCCCCTTTCACCCTTTTCCACTTTCCTGTCATCCATGTCCACCTTGTCTGCCCCTGTCACCCATGTTCATCACCCCTCTGACCACCCCCCAATCTACCCCCTATCACCAATGTCCAACCCCCACTATTTACCCTTCTATCCCTTTGTCACCACCTTGTCACTCCTGTCCTTCCCTCTTTTACCCCCTACGCCCCCCATGTACACTCTTCTACACCCCTTTGTCACCCATATACACCCCTCTATCACCCATGTTCACTCCTCTACACCCCCAACACCCTTCTGTTAACCATGTACACCCCTCGGTCAACCATCTACACCCCTCGGTCACCCATGTACACTCCTCTACACCCCCAACACCCATCTGTCATCCATGTACACCCCTCTTTCACCCATGTACACCCCTCTGTCACCCATGTACAACCCTCTGTCACCCATGTACACCCCTCTACACCCTTCTGTTACCCTTGTACACCCCTCTACACGCCTGGCACCCGTGTACACCTTTCAGAACCCCTCTGTTACCCCTTTACACCAATACGCCCCTGTATTCCCCCTCACTTGTAAAAGGGGAATCTGGAGGCTGATGCTTGAAAAGTGCTGAGCCTAATAGGTTTGTTTTGCAGGTTTAACAGAGAAGTATTGTGGCTGGAAGAAATCGTTATGATGGCCCAGACCAGATGGAGAAGGGAAGGGAACGACACAGATTTTAGAGTCATTTGTGAGTTGCTGTATAAAGCAGCACTGTAATCTACATACCCACAGATAAATATATATATTGTGCCTTGCGCCATTTTCCCTTTCTTTTTTTTATTTTGCTCATCAATTTTCGGTAGGTTGGTAAACACTGGGTTAGGGTGTAAAAAATAGATGATGTGAAACGCGTGGCATTTTTAATTCTGTTTTATTTCATTTTTAATATGTTATTATTCTTTATTTATATATTCTTTAATTTATTATTTATTTAATTTTTTTTTGCATAGTGGTCAACTGTGTTTTACCTCCAGCACATGCAATAAATTACCTGAGCATCAAGCCTAATGCCCCCCCCCCCTACCCCCCTCTAAAACAATGTAAATTAGTTACTGCTTACAGCCTAATAAATGGGAACAAATGTGTTTTGGACTGGAGAAAGGGTTCTGGAATAAGTAATTGCTGGGAGTAATTATAGTGAGGTCTGAGGAAACATGAACATTGATTCACTTGTAAAGACAAATAGCCTAAAGAAATTACATTACCAAAAGAATGCATTCAGCTAGGACAGGGTTTCTTCCAAAACTTCCCTCCCCTTAGAACGGTGCAAGGGGCTTAGAACTGAGCAAATAGAAGTGATGGCCCCGATGATAACAGAACAGTCAGAGGCCAAAAGGTATGAAGGGAAATTACCAGAAAAAAATGGCTACCCTAGCAGCATATGCACGTAATTTAACACTATAGTCTATGGAAGCGATTATTAACTTGCGTAAGTCACTTATAGGTGGAAATGAATGGTCTTTGGGAAAAGTAGTGTTATATTTAGAACCGACGTGTCAAATGTAACAAATTGCCCTTATTCCGGCTTTTTTGCGAAAGCGCTTTTTTTTTCCAGATCCATTGGGCTTCCCTTGGGCCTCACTGTAGCCAAGGACAGATACACACAATACTCACAAGTAACAGATGACTTCACTGCTTTGTCCATATCAGTGCCCATTGACCTCAAATTGTTAGGACTAACACCATGTCCAATTCAATATCCAACCCACCCCCCCACCCCTCCTCTTGTTTTCTATCCCAATCTTTTTGTGTCAAAGGACAAATTGCTACAGTACACTTGGAAAATAGAAATAGATGGGTTATGATGGGGAGGGGGGACCTCACTTTGGCTGCATTTCAGTAACGGAATATCGAGAAATAAATAATAGAGGGGATTCGACCGAGGGGACGACAGCATCTGAGCATATTGATTCAATTTACAAAAAAAAGCTGTCTAATGTGTAGGAAATGTTGTGGGTGTGAATTCGCACTTAACTGCAGAAAAAAAATCCCATTTGTTTCTCTCATTAAACGTAGCTCATAAGTCTCATCAGACTTGTTTTCACAGGCTCATCCACTTAAAGCTGGACAGTCCCTTTGGTGAAATAGGACATAACACGACGCATTTCGGGTTCTCGTAGGCAAGAAGTTAGTACAGTCCAGGTAAAACATCTCATTGCGCCACTATATTGAGGGGTTGGGGCTTACAATCACAAATGATTTATAAGGTCTTTGAAATGCGTTAGTTTTAAATACAACTTAGGTACCCACCCTATTGACATACACTTTGCTTGCAGGTTTTAACAAGGAATATACTGGGTAAGGGGTTTGCATCATAAAATACCATTTAAACAAGGCACATAATTCTGCGAATTAATTTTTTGCATTTTTGTCTACCCCAACTATGCAGTTGGGGGTCAATTCCAATTTTGGTGCAATTAGCAATAAACTATATAACACAAAATAACATGGTGTTTCTATGCCAGTGGCCTCAGACTCCTTATGCCATTAATGACAGAAGGTGGAAAATGTAAAGCTACTTTGCATTGATGAAAAAACAAATCCTGACAATTCACACAAAGCCCAACACCAATTCAGTTTCCTGGCTATTATCTCAACTAAAAGGAACCTGTGCCCTTTCATTACACATTAATAACCCTTCTCCAACTGTTGGGGGGTTTTAGATTTACTTTTTCTTTTTTTGTTTTTTTTTTCTTCTCCTCTCTTAACTTAATTGAGCCTTCTGTGCCTTCCGAGAGCTCGTGAAAGGGTTAATCTGCAGAGCACCACTACTGCATTCATGAACAAGAAGTGTCCATTATACTACTCACAATCAACCAAGTCCTTTCAACGCACATATGTCACTGTTATATGACACTACGAGCCCCTGGAACTGGTTATTTTCTCTTTTTTATTTTTTTTCTAAAAATCACCCAAACAGATTTGAGTTTTTCTTATTTTTTTTGTTTACTTTTTTTGTTTGTTTGTTTGTTTGTTTTTTTATTTATTTATTTACTTATGCAGGCATAAAACATTTTATAAGTAAATAAAGTAAAATAAAAGTTTTTTAAATTTAAATGCTATTTTTGCATCACTGTGGAGTACTGGGAAGGTATACGCAAAGACTGGGACCATTAGGACAACTGGCATGCCACATGTTAAGTCCTAACAAGCTCCTCCATGGTTCTAGCATGGCAACAAGGAGTCCAGTGAGTGATAGGTCAGAAGCTGCACTTTCTCACCAGATGTGTAGCAGTGTTTCGTCTCTCAGTAGAGACAAGCTGGAGCCGTGTCTTTTCCGTTAGCCAGGGCCATGCTACATGTCTTACAACAACACAAATGTATGTCTTTTCCTTTCCACACATGTTAAACTCATTTCCTAGTGAATTATGGAGAAAACACAATACTCCCCTCTGCTGCTATTTCCCAACTATGCGTTTCGATTTATTCACTCGTAACCCCCACATTATGAGATGACTTACTGAAAAATAACTACATTTGTGGTAGAAGTATCACTTCGAAGCACTTTTATTTCCCCAAAAAATATTTTTGAATTTTTTTGAAGGTTACCGATTAAGTCTGTTTGGCTTTGACATAATTGCAAATAGACTACAGTAACCATAACAATCCTATAAACCACATAAGAACCTTTATGCCTATAACCAAATTGCAACAAAAGCTTCTTTTTTTCCCGTGTTTTAATTTTTTTTGTTTTTTTTTTCAATTGAATTAATCTGCAGTAGCGAACAGTATTTTCACTGATCCGCGCACTTCATGTGAAAACCCTGAGTAACGCCATGTCAGTTTCATAGTCTGTATAGTTTTGACCGCAAACATTTTTGAAAGATTCCCCATTAAGATAAACTAACAAGAGGAGCTTGTGTTCTGGCATCCTCCTCGACTTGAATGGTTTTCATTTTCTTGGAGTGCAAGTTTTGCGAGCTCTGCCAAGTACAGGTTAAGCTCCCAAATTTTTTATTTTTTTTTCACTTCCTGTAGCCTTCCTTGTCAATCACTTCCTGGCCGGCTCTAAGTGTCAATTTCTATCACTGGAGATTTAATCTGCCATTGCTTCCATCAGATATTCCACTGCCACAACAATCAAGGAGTCTTAAGTGTATCATTAGCCCCCCTACAAGGAACCCGAGAAATGCAGCATGGACTATCTAATCCTCACCACATGCACCAAACCGCTGGTCTCTCTCTGTTTTCATTTTACTAGTAAATGAGAAAATGTAAACCATAGGGAATTAAAACAAAATGTATATACACATGTTCTGAATGCATGATTCTCAATAGACATATACACGTGTGTTTGTACACTCTATACCACACAGACACACAAGCAAACATTATACCAAGCATGGACAACATAGACCTCTGTATACAAATACAAGAATGTATTTTTTTTTTTAATTCAAATTCAGAGATTTTGCAAAATTCATTGGAAATGCACTGATGGGGATGCCGCAGATCATGGCCCAAATGCCATGAAGCCATTGATGCAGGGCTGGGTTAGGAGCTTCTAAAAAGTTTGTCTTACAGATGTAGCAGAGTTAAACTTGCCTTTTAACTCTTTGGCAGCTGCGTCCCTAGTAAGGCTAAAATCCTATAAGTTTTAAACCTAGTGGTGTGATATAGCACAACACACTGATTTACCGTCAGTCGGTATATATATATATATATATATATAGATAGATAGATAGATAGATAGATAGATAGATATAGATGTAGATATATGTTATGGCCAGATTATAACACACTATAAGACGCCACACTGGTACATTATGCCAGCACTGTACAAAATGCCAGTCTAGATCTGTTCGTAGATTCATCACGCTGCATTATGGGTTAAATCAGGCAAAGTACAATGAGCAGTCAATGACTTCTATGTGAGTTTAACATCATTTCTGAGACTTTAACCCGTAACTGAGGCCTAGTGGCGCTGTCTCGATGACAAGGCTTGTCAAATTACATTCTCAGAAGGGGGAACCATGAAACAACTCAACCAACACTATTTAACTAGCTTTTGAGATGTCCACCAGGAAAACGACAAATCCTGTGACAGTGCGACAAAGCTGAGTACACAGCCAAAGACCATCCGCTGAATCCAAGCTACATTAACACTGTCCACCACACTGTATGGGCCTGGATGAAATCATGCAATACATTCCCATCGTAAGAATAAAGTTATTTTCTAAATTGCAATTTAATTGGGAGGATAGTTTGACAGTTCAAATTACTTTGAAAAACTTTACTGTCTTGAACATATGGGAAGCAAATTCATCTCTGCTATTTCTGTATTACAGCTACTATCAGTTACTTATATATAGAATTTTCAATAGCATTACAAACACTTGGCCGACTATGTTATTTCCTTATGTCACTTTTGTATGCCAAGTGTCAGGTCTTAAGCAAACTCTAATGTTACTGTTTGTTGGTTTAATATATGTACTTGCATTTAATGTCATTTTATGTTTGTATTCCACTATTCAGTATCATGGAAGGTAAGGGTGTATAAATGAAGGCATAATGAAGGAAAGAAGATGGAGGAAAAGAAATAGGAATGAAAAGAGGAAGAAGGAAATGTATACATTGGAAAAGAAAGGGAAATGGAGATGAAGGAGGAAGAAGAAGTAGAAAAGGAAGCTGGAAACATATACAATGGAAAAGAAGAGCAAAATAGGATAGAATACAAAGAAATAAAAGAAGTAGGGAAAAACATATACAATGAAGGACATGTGAGTAGTAATAAAGAACAAGGATAGAAGGAAGAAGACAACATATACAATGAAGAAGGTGGGGGAAGTAATGAAGGGCATTGATAAAGAAGGAGAAGAAGAAGATAGCATATACAATGAAGAAAAGAAAACATTTGAACAGAGAAAGAACAGAAGAAATAAAATAGGAAGCAGAAAACATGCAATAAGAAGAAGAGGAAAAGGCAGAAGATAGAAAGCAATGTAACATTTAGAAGTGTAAAAGATGAAGAAGGAAAAAAGTTGAAATAAAAGAAGAAAAACTAAACATATACAATAAAGGAACAAGGGAACACGATTAAAGAAGAAAAACAGAAAAAGCTGACTAAGAATAAAGAAAAAAACAACATACAATGAAGACGATGAGAAAAACTTACAAAGAAAAAATGGAAGAAAAGTAAGAGAACAAAGCAAAAGACTTCAGGGGAAAAAAGAGGAAAATCAGAGAAAGGAGAAGATATAGAAGAGAAAAGGAAGGGAAATAGATGAAGGAAGCAGAAGAAGAGAGGAACAAGAAATGGAGGAAAAAGGGGAAGAAGAAAAGAGAGAGAAAGATGACAATAAGTTGGATTAGGCCTTGATGCCCTATGCCATGAAATATATTGATTCCTTAAATGGCTAATAAATACACAGATCATTCCAAATTCTTAGAAATCACAATTTAGAATTTTTAAAAAGCGATTGGTATAAGTTGTATCCAATCCCATCTCTAATAAGTCCTGTATAGACCCTAATGTGCGGCTATGCTCTTCTCCTCTCTGACCAGTAGTAAGCAAACAATAAAACATCCTCTTCTTGTTAAGTAAATAACCTGACAGACCGCTTAGAAAGTAATGAGAACGCGCTACTTAAAGCCAGAACTTGCTGCGTTGCACTGCGATGCTAGATCAAAGATTACTGCACTAATGCACCAGCTGATAGTTCACTTACTAAAGGCAGCGCTCCATTTCTTCAACAGTCTTTTATTTAAGCAAAAGAGTTCCAAGATCCTAGTTATTACAGCCTTGTAAACACGAAATCACTAAACCCAGCGAACAGCCTAATGTGATACAACAAAGACATCATAACAGAGTTCACAGCCTGCGATTACCTAGAAATATTCACTCTATGACCAAAAACTCCATCCTATCCCCTATCTGATGTTCCTTCCTGTTAGGCCAAAAACATTAACTCAAGTTGATTTTTCCATGGCCTCATCCAATTCATCAAAAGGCGTCCTTAGAAAACTACATAGGCCTGCTGGATCTTTCCTTTTTTCACCTGATAAGGCCACAACAGAAGCACAGAATGGTTAATATCAGGGTAACTCATGGCTATAGTTTTTGACAGGGCTCTCTGAGAACCCACCCACCCACTTCCGCACAAACACATACTGCTTTCATATGTTTTAAAGCAAAGAGGTCTGTGTGCTTCGAGGGGCTCGGGAATCTCTATCAAATGAGGCAGGGAGGAGAAGACATAAGAAGAAGAAGAAGAAGAAGAAAATATGAAAAATGGTGAAGTCGTTGACCCTGTTTCTTCAGTGTTGGCTGATCCTAATCGGGAGACATAAAGCGTTTCAATTCAGAATCACGCCTTGTCACCCCTACTTGATCTGGCACTAATAATACAGCAGAGAGTGTTTCCTATCATATCTGCTATTACCGGAGAGGTTAGAAGTGGATACTTGTTCAGTGTTTTAAAATTAGTGGGGTTGGCGGCAGTGCTCTGAATTTTGATGTGGCATTGAAATGTAGATGATGGTAACTTTTGCAAGCAAGGCAAGCGAGCAGATTCACACTTGGATATTCGATTTGGCTACATTCAAAAATCATGGGTCATTACAAAATGTGAAGCTATAGCAGAAACTACATCATCAACAAAAGACAAACTACACCCTGCTACACGAACAGTATGTAGAAATATAGCTCAGCTCGGCCCTTATTACCACCAGCAATCACATGAGATGATACTACAAACCCATAGCATGTCCTCATATTCCCTAACCATTACAAGGAAGGCTGAATAATGTTGACACGACTTAGATCATGTCAAAATTATCCATAATCTGACCTTATTCCAAGCCTCCATTTATAAGACTGGAGGTGTTAATGTTTCACTCACTAATTCTGTGTCAAGCAGCCACATGGCCATTAATCAAAATTTTCCCATATCCTTGAAATCAATGCCAAATTTACAGGACGGAGGCAGAACAAGACAGAAGAAGCTGTTTACTCAGAAAATAACAATTTATTACGGAAGCTCTTCGAACCATGGACACCTTGTAAAGCAGAAGTCACCTAGACGTCAACCGGTTTTAGTCTTTTAGTGTAGAGAACAAAAAAAGCTTAAATTAAAAAAATAAATAAAATAAAGCAGTATGACTGTCTTGAGGGCATTATGCAAATGCTACGACACTTTGTCATTTCCAAAGTTAAACAAAACAATCATTCCGGGCAGGTTATCCAAATTCTACTGAAAAGAAATCCTTGGATCTGTAAGTGATGTGTAATTAAAATTATTAAAAAAAATCCTTCTTGACAGGCCAAGGCTTAGCCAAAATGTAAATGACATTAAAGAAGACAATGAATTTAATTTTATTTAATGTCCCTTTTTGCAGATCCTCATTTACATAGCATTTTTAACAAAAGCATTGACCTTATAAATGCTGGCATTTGTACAGCTTCCGCAGCGCTGGATTTAATCATGCTTTCACAAAGCCATGAGGGAGAGCCCTCGAAGTTCTCTCTCTCTGGTTGGGTAAAGGGGTAGGAAAAAATTAAAAATAAATAAATAAATAAAAAAACAAATAAAGTGGGGGAAAAGAATGGGAAACACTGAAACTGGTCAAATGTTTATTATTTTTGAAATTTTTTATTTATTTTTTTTTGCTTCTGAAAACATCCTGACATGTAGAGTGTAAAAAAAGGTCTAGGGAATAACCCATTGCTGTTGGTAGGGCTCTGTAATAATCATACATAATCGTTTGGAAATATAGCTAATAAAAAATATAATGAGTGTTCAGCAAAATCGGCATTAGGCCCAAATTACATGATATTAATACTAGAACAGGTGCAGAAAGGCGCTTTAAATGAGGTAAATGAATAAAATGTCCCAGAGCACAACTGTGTGCACTGACAAAAAGTCAATCACATGAATAATTCAGCAACTAGGGCTGCCAGCAAAGGTCAGCTTTCTATGACCTTTGAGACAGGAAGTGAAAGGAAACACTGTTTGCTACAAAAACTCCAATCAGTCTTCAGCTACTGTTTTACAATTACAAAAAATGGTGTTACTCAATAATAACAAATAATATCTACTGGTATTTCTGCCAATCAAGGCAGAAAAAAAAAATCTCCACCCTTTTATTGTCTTTATTTCTTTCTTATTTATTTATTATGGTTTTATACTGTTGTTATTTTATTTTGCATCCGTTTATTTAAATATTTACTTTTTAAAATGTTTACATTTAGACATAAGCAACTGTCAACTGTCTCCCTGCCTGGCTAGAGGACCGGCTAGTTTGAAATTTAGCAGCAGCTGTTAAATATGGCAAAAAGTTTTTTTTTTTTGTTTTTTTTCTTCTTCTTCTTCGTCTTTCCCCTTCCCCAAAATCTCAAGCTTTTCCAACTCTGTATGAAAGAAAATGGGATAAACAGATGTCTGGCTTCCATACAGGAAAGTAGGACACACTTGGAATGATAAGTCTCCTAAACTCTATAGAATAATGCCAAATTTATTTGGAGGGGGGGGGCATTACTACCCACAGAGATGCCAACCAGCAGTATGTCTGTGATGGCACCATCTGGAAATACATTGCAGAGCATGCTATTAGTGATACAGAGTAAGCAGAGTCACAGTACCCAGCCTCTGGGCTGCCAGTGCTTTCTCCAGTTTGCTGCTTCATGTTTTCATAGTAATGTAATCCCTGCCTCCCTCTTTCTTCCTCCACAATCAGTCTTTTCACTTCCCAACACACAGAAATGAGCTCCTTGTGTACAGAGAAGTCAAACAACGGAAAAAGTAAAAAAAAAAAAAAAAAAAGAAATAGAAAAAATAAAAAAAACTCCAAGTGGAAGTACAGTAGAATGGATCTCACCAGGAATTTCCATAGGTTGCAATAAAACATGGTATATGATGGCTGCAAAGAATTATATCAGCCTATAGTGTGGTTTGGGTTTAGAAGTCACAGCAGCATCCTGTAATCATTTACAGCTATAGGAATGTACCGGTGAAATAGGATAGATTTATCTGTCCATAGCTGTGATATGTAGACAATGGGTGTTCCTAATGAGGAACATCTGCTTTTGTGTTTTCCAAGAAAACATTATTCCACTATGAATATGATACCTTCATCCTTTACAGAAATACCACAAAGCAAATAAAGTTCTCTTTTCCTTTATATATATATATATATATATATATATATATATATATATATATATATATACCGTGTGTATATATATATATATATATATATATATATATATATATATAAATACATTTTTAAAAATTTCTAAAAATTTATAACAATGTTTTTGTGGCTTTATATTTATCAATTTTTTTAATGTATTCATTTATTTGATTTTTTTGTTGATTTTTTTCTAAGGTGTATTATTTGCCCCGTTTACTGTTATATTAAAATATGGAAGATCCAAAAAAAAATTTCGAGTTATTTCATAAAAATGTATTTCATGTTGATTTCATGTAAAAATTACAACTTAATTCATTTTCTGCCAGTAATTTGTCACACTTGGGCCGGTAATGTTGGTTGGTTGGTATTTGCAATAGACTAAGTTTTGTAGAAAATAAAAGATTATAAAGCTTTGCATAAGTTCTTTTTTTTTATTTATTTTTTTATTCCATTTTCATTACTGTCAAAACTTATTTGACTGAATGGGAGTATGATAAGTATGGAATGCATCTAAGCTGACTAATGTCCAAAGGGTTGGCGGAGGGGGGGGGGGAAGCTCATGAGATATAATTGTGCATATTTAACTTTAACGCCAAGTAGCCATGTGCTAACACTACTTGTGGAGAACTGTAAATTAACAAAAAAAAACTGTAAGCAAGAGTATAAAACGTAGCGATTTTGGGAAGAAAGCGCTTCTTCCCAATAGAGCAGGACAGCCGTAAAATATCACTTTTAGCAAATTAATCTTTTGCTAACCCCCTCATTTAATAGTCATGATTTCTGTCTAAATGGGTTTTTCAAATTTTTTTAAAATGTATTTTTTTGTAAAAAATTTCCTTTTTTTCGCAAGTAGCACTGGACAACGGTATGGTATAGACTGACGGCTAACAGAACTACTGTGATGTCATCATAAATGACGGCTCTTTAGAAAGGGGAAAAGTGATCTGGCTGTCCATTGAATAATAAAAAAAAGAAAGAAAATTTAAAAAAAGAAAACTACTATGCTCCGATCAAAATTGAGAAAAATGATTGAAATTCCTATAAAATTGTCATATCTTTAAATTTAGAAGCAGGGCCAATTTTTTTCCATCAATAATTAAGATCTCTAAAGCATTTATACGAGGCGTAAATGGAGTTTCAATCTTCCTTATTCAAATAAACATGGTGAAGCCATTAACTAAATGTTTCTTTGATTTTTTTTTTCATCTTCCCTTTCTGATGGTTCCAGAATATCAAATTATAAGGCACTTGTCTAAGATAC